>NW_028143314.1:0-137000 GCF_977018435.1 Lepisma saccharinum
TGTCAAGACACGTGGAAAAACATACAAAACATAAGATTCGGGACATCAAGATTTTGGTCGAATTTTTTAAGAATTTTCAAATTTTCAGATAGGAGGTTCCATATAAGGTAAAAAACTACATACTCAGATCTTCACCGAACTTTGCAGGGATACATTGGATGTCAAGACAAGTGGAAAAAACATACAAAACATAGGATTGGGGACATCAAGATTTTGGTCAAATTTTTTAAGAATTTTCAAATTTTCAGATAGGAGGTTCCATATAAGGTCAAAAACTACATACTCAGATCTTCACCAAACATTGCAGGGATACATTGGATGTCAAGACACGTGGAAAAAACGTACAAAACAAGAGATTGGAGACATCAAGATTTTGGACGAATTTTTGAAGAATTTTCAAATTTTCAGATAGGAGGTTTAAGGTCAAAAACTACATACTCAGATCTTCACCAAACGTTGCAGGGATACTTTGCATGTCAAGACACGTGGAAAAAACGTACAAAACAAGAGATTGGAGACATCAAGATTTTCGTCGAATTTTTTAAGAATTTTCAAATTTTCAGATGGGAGGTTCCAGATAAGGTTCAAAACTACATACTCAGATCTTCACCAAACTTTGCATGGATACATTGGATGTCAAGACACGTGGAAAAAACGTACAAAACAAGAAATTGGAGACATCAAGATTTTGGACGAATTTTTTAAGAATTTTCAAATTTTCAGAAAGGAGGTTCCGTATAAGGTCAAAAACTACATACTCAGATCTTCACCAAACTTTGCAGGGATACATTGGATGTCAAGACACGTGGAAAAAACGTACAAAACAAGAGATTGGGGTCATCAAGATTTCGGACGGATTTTTTAGGAATTTTCAAATTTTCAGATGGGAGGTTCCAGATAAGGTCAAAAACTACATACTCAGATCTTCACCAAACTTTGCAGTGATACATTGGATGTCAAGACACGTGGAAAAAACGTACAAAACAAGAGATTGGAGACATCAAAATTTTGAACGAATTTTTTAAGAATTTTCAAATTTTCAGATAGGAGGTTCCATATAAGGTCAAAAACTACATACTCAGATCTTCACCAAACTTTGCATGGATACATTGGATGTAAAGACACGTGGAAAAAACATACAAGACCTAGGTTTGGGGACATCAAGATTTTGGTCAAATTTTTTAAGAATTTTCAAATTTTCAGGTTCCATATAAGGTCAAAAACTACATACTCAGATCTTCACCAAACTTTGCAGGAATACGTTGGATGTTAAGACACGTGGAAAAAACGTACAAAACAAGAGATTGGAGACATCAAGATTTTGGACGAATTTTTTAAGAATTTTAAAATTTTCAGAAATGCGGTTCCAGATAAGGTCAAAAACTACATACTCAGATCTTCACCAAACTTTGCAGGGATACATTGGATGTCAAGACACGTGGAAAAAACGTACAAAACAAGGGATTGTGGTCATCAAGATTTTGGACGGATTTTTTAGGAATTTTCAAATTTTCAGATGGGAGGTTCCAGATAAGGTCAAAAACGACATACTCAGATCTTCACCAAACTTTGCAGGAATACATTGGATGTCAAGACACGTGGAAAAACATACAAAACATAAGATTCGGGACATCAAGATTTTGGTCGAATTTTTTAAGAATTTTCAAATTTTCAGATAGGAGGTTCCATATAAGGTAAAAAACTACATACTCAGATCTTCACCGAACTTTGCAGGGATACATTGGATGTCAAGACACGTGGAAAAAACATACAAAACATAGGATTGGGGACATCAAGATTTTGGTCAAATTTTTTAAGAATTTTCAAATTTTCAGATAGGAGGTTCCATATAAGGTCAAAAACTACATACTCAGATCTTCACCAAACATTGCAGGGATACATTGGATGTCAAGACACGTGGAAAAAACGTACAAAACAAGAGATTGGAGACATCAAGATTTTGGACGGATTTTTGAAGAATTTTCAAATTTTCAGATGGGAGGTTCCAGATAAGGTCAAAAACTACATACTCAGATCTTCACCAAACTTTGCAGGAATACATTGGATGTCAAGACACGTGGAAAAACATACAAAACATAAGATTCGGGACATCAAGATTTTGGTCGAATTTTTTAAGAATTTTCAAATTTTCAGATAGGAGGTTCCATATAAGGTAAAAAACTACATACTCAGATCTTCACCGAACTTTGCAGGGATACATTGGATGTCAAGACACGTGGAAAAAACATACAAAACATAGGATTGGGGACATCAAGATTTTGGTCAAATTTTTTAAGAATTTTCAAATTTTCAGATAGGAGGTTCCATATAAGGTCAAAAACTACATACTCAGATCTTCACCAAACATTGCAGGGATACATTGGATGTCAAGACACGTGGAAAAAACGTACAAAACAAGAGATTGGAGACATCAAGATTTTGGACGAATTTTTGAAGAATTTTCAAATTTTCATATAGGAGGTTTAAGGTCAAAAACTACATACTCAGATCTTCACCAAACGTTGCAGGGATACTTTGCATGTCAAGACACGTGGAAAAAACGTACAAAACAAGAGATTGGAGACATCAAGATTTTCGTCGAATTTTTTAAGAATTTTCAAATTTTCAGATGGGAGGTTCCAGATAAGGTTCAAAACGACATACTCAGATCTTCACCAAACTTTGCATGGATACATTGGATGTCAAGACACGTGGAAAAAACGTACAAAACAAGAAATTGGAGACATCAAGATTTTGGACGAATTTTTTAAGAATTTTCAAATTTTCAGATAGGAGGTTCCAGATAAGGTCAAAAACTACATACTCAGATCTTCACCAAACGTTGCAGGGATACTTTGCATGTCAAGACACGTGGAAAAAACGTACAAAACAAGAGATTGGAGACATCAAGATTTTCGACGAATTTTTTAAGAATTTTCAAATTTTCAGATGGGAGGTTCCAGATAAGGTCAAAAACTACATACTCAGATCTTCACCAAACTTTGCAGGGATACATTGGATGTCAAGACACGTGGGAAAAACGTACAAAACAAGAGATTGGAGACATCAAGATTTTGGACGAATTTCTTAACAATTTTCAAATTTTCAGATAGGAGGTTCCAGATAAGGTCAAAAACGACATACTCAGATCTTCACCAAACTTTGCAGGGATACATTGGATGTCAAGACACGTGGAAAAAACGTACAAAACAAGAGATTGGGGTCATCAAGATTTTGGACGGATTTTTTAGGAATTTTCAAATTTTCAGATGGGAGGTTCCAGATAAGGTCAAAAACTACATACTCAGATCTTCACCAAACTTTGCAGGGATACATTGGATGTCAAGACACGTGGAAAAAACGTACAAAACAGAAGATTGGAGACATCAAGATTTTGAACGAATTTTTTAAGAATTTTCAAATTTTCAGATAGGAGGTTCCATTAAGGTCAAAAACTACATACTCAGATCTTCACCAAACTTTGCATGGATACATTGGATGTCAAGACACGTTGAAAAAACATACAAAACATAGGATTGGGGACATCAAGATTTCGGTCGAATTTTTTAAGAATTTTCAAATTTTCAGATAGGAGGTTCCATATAAGGTCAAAAACTACATACTCAGATCTTCACCAAACTTTGCAGGGATACATTGGATGTCAAGACACGTGGAAAAAACATACAAGACCTAGGATTGGGGACATCAAGATTTTGGTCAAATTTTTAAGAATTTTCAAATTTTCAGGTTCCATATAAGGTCAAAAACTACATACTCAGATCTTCACCAAACTATGCAGGAATACATTGGATGTTAAGACACGTGGAAAAAACGTACAAAACAAGAGATTGGAGACATCAAGATTTTGGACGAATTTTTTAAGAATTTTCAAATTTTCAGAAATGCGGTTCCAGATAAGGTCAAAAACTACATACTCAGATCTTCACCAAACTTTGCAGGGATACATTGGATGTCAAGACACGTGGAAAAAACGTACAAAACAAGGGATTGGGGTCATCAAGATTTTGGACGGATTTTTTAGGAATTTTCAAATTTTCAGATGGGAGGTTCCAGATAAGGTCAAAAACTACATACTCAGATCTTCACTAAACTTTGCAGGTATACATTGGATGTCAAGACATGTGGAAAAAACATACAAAACATAAGATTCGGGTCATCAAGATTTTGGTCGAATTTTTTAAGAATTTTCAAATTTTCAGATAGGAGGTTCCATATAAAGTAAAAAACTACATACTCAGATCTTCACCGAACTTTGCAGGGATACATTGGATGTCAAGACACGTGGAAAAAACATACAAAACATAGGATTGGGGACATCAAGATTTTGGTCAAATTTTTTAAGAATTTTCAAATTTTCAGATAGGAGGTTCCATATAAGGTCAAAAACTACATACTCAGATCTTCACCAAACATTGCAGGGATACATTGGATGTCAAGACACGTGGAAAAAACGTACAAAACAAGAGATTGGAGACATCAAGATTTTGGACGAATTTTTGAAGAATTTTCAAATTTTCAGATAGGAGGTTCCAGATAAGGTCAAAAACTACATACTCAGATCTTCACCAAACGTTGCAGGGATACTTTGCATGTCAAGACACGTGGAAAAAACGTACAAAACAAGAGATTGGAGACATCAAGATTTTCGACGAATTTTTTAAGAATTTTCAAATTTTCAGATGGGAGGTTCCATGTAAGGTCAAAAACGACATACTCAGATCTTCACCAAACTTTGCATGGATACATTTGATGTCAAGACACGTGGAAAAAACGTACAAAACAAGAAATTGGAGACATCAAGATTTTGGACGAATTTTTTAAGAATTTTCAAATTTTCAGAAAGGAGTTTCCGTATAAGGTCAAAAACTACATACTCAGAACTTCGCCAAACTTTGCAGGGATACATTGGATGTCAAGACACGTGGAAAAAACGTACAAAACAAGAGATTGGGGTCATCAAGATTTTGGACGGATTTTTTAGGAATTTTCAAATTTTCAGATGGGAGGTTCCAGATAAGGTCAAAAACTACATACTCAGATCTTCACCAAACTTTGCAGTGATACATTGGATGTCAAGACACGTGGAAAAAACGTACAAAACAAGAGATTGGAGACATCAAGATTTTGAACGAATTTTTTAAGAATTTTCAAATTTTCAGATAGGAGGTTCCATATAAGGTCAAAAACTACATACTCAGATCTTCACCAAACTTTGCATGGATACATTGGATGTCAAGACACGTGGAAAAAACATACAAAACATAGGATTGGGGACATCAAGATTTTGGTCGAATTTTTTAAGAATTTTCAAATTTTCAGATAGGAGGTTCCATATAAGGTCAAAAACTACATACTCAGATCTTCCCCAAACTTAGCAGGGATACATTGGATGTCAAGACACGTGGAAAAAACATACAAGACATAGGATTCTGGACATCAAGATTTTGGTCAAATTTTTTAAGAATTTTCAAATTTTCAGATAGGAGGTTCCATATAAGGTCAAAAACTACATACTCAGATCTTCACCAAACATTGCAGGAATACAATGGATGTCAAGACACGTGGAAAAAATGTACAAAACAAGAGATTGGAGACATCAAGATTTTCGACGGATTTTTTAAGAATTTTCAAATTTTCAGATGGGAGGTTCCAGATAAGGTCAAAAACGACATACTCAGATCTTCACCAAACTTTGCATGGATACATTGGATGTCAAGACACGTGGAAAAAACATACAAAACATAGGATTGGGGACATCAAGATTTTGGTCGAATTTTTTAAGAATTTTCAAATTTTCAGAAATGAGGTGCCAGATAAAGTCAAAAACTACATACTCAGATCTTCACCAAACTTTGCAGGGATACATTGGATGTCAAGACACGTGGAAAAAACGTACAAAACAAGAGATTGGAGACATCAAGATTTTGGACGAATTTTTTAAGAATTTTCAAATTTTCAGAAAGGATGTTCCAGATAAGGTCAAAAACGACATACTCAGATCTTCACCAAACTTTGCAGGGATACATTGCAGGTCGAGACACGTGGAAAAAACGTACAAAACAAGAGATTGGAGACAACAAGATTTTGGACGAATTTTTTAAAAATTTTCAAATTTTCAGATAGGAGGTTCCAGATAAGGTCAAAAACTACATACTCAGATCTTCACCAAACTTTGCAGGGATACATTGGATGTCAAGACACGTGGAAAAAACATACAAAACATAGGATTGGGGATATCAAGATTTTGGTCAAATTTTTTAAGAATTTTCAAATTTTCAGATAGGAGGTTCCATATAAGGTCAAAAACTACATACTCAGATCTTCACCAAACATTGCAGGGATACATTGGATGTCAAGACACGTGGAAAAAACGTACAAAACAAGAGATTGGATTCATCAAGATTTTGGAAGAATTTTTTAAGAATTTTCAAATTTTCAGATGGGAGGTTCCATATAAGGTCAAAAACTACATACTCAGATCTTCACCAAACTTTGCAGGGATACATTGGATGTAAAGACACGTGGAAAAAACATACAAGACCTAGGTTTGGGGACATCAAGATTTTGGTCAAATTTTTTAAGAATTTTCAAATTTTCAGGTTCCATATAAGGTCAAAAACTACATACTCAGATCTTCACCAAACTTTGCAGGAATACGTTGGATGTTAAGACACGTGGAAAAAACGTACAAAACAAGAGATTGGAGACATCAAGATTTTGGACGAATTTTTTAAGAATTTTAAAATTTTCAGAAATGCGGTTCCAGATAAGGTCAAAAACTACATACTCAGATCTTCACCAAACTTTGCAGGGATACATTGGATGTCAAGACACGTGGAAAAAACGTACAAAACAAGGGATTGTGGTCATCAAGATTTTGGACGGATTTTTTAGGAATTTTCAAATTTTCAGATGGGAGGTTCCAGATAAGTTCAAAAACGACATACTCAGATCTTCACCAAACTTTGCAGGAATACATTGGATGTCAAGACACGTGGAAAAACATACAAAACATAAGATTCGGGACATCAAGATTTTGGTCGAATTTTTTAAGAATTTTCAAATTTTCAGATAGGAGGTTCCATATAAGGTAAAAAACTACATACTCAGATCTTCACCGAACTTTGCAGGGATACATTGGATGTCAAGACACGTGGAAAAAACATACAAAACATAGGATTGGGGACATCAAGATTTTGGTCAAATTTTTTAAGAATTTTCAAATTTTCAGATAGGAGGTTCCATATAAGGTCAAAAACTACATACTCAGATCTTCACCAAACATTGCAGGGATACATTGGATGTCAAGACACGTGGAAAAAACGTACAAAACAAGAGATTGGAGACATCAAGATTTTGGACGAATTTTTGAAGAATTTTCAAATTTTCAGATAGGAGGTTTAAGGTCAAAAACTACATACTCAGATCTTCACCAAACGTTGCAGGGATACTTTGCATGTCAAGACACGTGGAAAAAACGTACAAAACAAGAGATTGGAGACATCAAGATTTTCGTCGAATTTTTTAAGAATTTTCAAATTTTCAGATGGGAGGTTCCATATAAGGTTCAAAACGACATACTCAGATCTTCACCAAACTTTGCATGGATACATTGGATGTCAAGACACGTGGAAAAAACGTACAAAACAAGAAATTGGAGACATCAAGATTTTGGACGAATTTTTTAAGAATTTTCAAATTTTCAGAAAGGAGGTTCCGTATAAGGTCAAAAACTACATACTCAGATCTTCACCAAACTTTGCAGGGATACATTGGATGTCAAGACACGTGGAAAAAACGTACAAAACAAGAGATTGGGGTCATCAAGATTTTGGACGGATTTTTTAGGAATTTTCAAATTTTCAGATGGGAGGTTCCAGATAAGGTCAAAAACTACATACTCAGATCTTCACCAAACTTTGCAGTGATACATTGGATGTCAAGACACGTGGAAAAAACGTACAAAACAAGAGATTGGAGACATCAAAATTTTGAACGAATTTTTTAAGAATTTTCAAATTTTCAGATAGGAGGTTCCATATAAGGTCAAAAACTACATACTCAGATCTTCACCAAACTTTGCATGGATACATTGGATGTAAAGACACGTGGAAAAAACATACAAGACCTAGGTTTGGGGACATCAAGATTTTGGTCAAATTTTTTAAGAATTTTCAAATTTTCAGGTTCCATATAAGGTCAAAAACTACATACTCAGATCTTCACCAAACTTTGCAGGAATACGTTGGATGTTAAGACACGTGGAAAAAACGTACAAAACAAGAGATTGGAGACATCAAGATTTTGGACGAATTTTTTAAGAATTTTAAAATTTTCAGAAATGCGGTTCCAGATAAGGTCAAAAACTACATACTCAGATCTTCACCAAACTTTGCAGGGATACATTGGATGTCAAGACACGTGGAAAAAACGTACAAAACAAGGGATTGTGGTCATCAAGATTTTGGACGGATTTTTTAGGAATTTTCAAATTTTCAGATGGGAGGTTCCAGATAAGGTCAAAAACGACATACTCAGATCTTCACCAAACTTTGCAGGAATACATTGGATGTCAAGACACGTGGAAAAACATACAAAACATAAGATTCGGGACATCAAGATTTTGGTCGAATTTTTTAAGAATTTTCAAATTTTCAGATAGGAGGTTCCATATAAGGTAAAAAACTACATACTCAGATCTTCACCGAACTTTGCAGGGATACATTGGATGTCAAGACACGTGGAAAAAACATACAAAACATAGGATTGGGGACATCAAGATTTTGGTCAAATTTTTTAAGAATTTTCAAATTTTCAGATAGGAGGTTCCATATAAGGTCAAAAACTACATACTCAGATCTTCACCAAACATTGCAGGGATACATTGGATGTCAAGACACGTGGAAAAAACGTACAAAACAAGAGATTGGAGACATCAAGATTTTGGACGGATTTTTGAAGAATTTTCAAATTTTCAGATAGGAGGTTTAAGGTCAAAAACTACATACTCAGATCTTCACCAAACGTTGCAGGGATACTTTGCATGTCAAGACACGTGGAAAAAACGTACAAAACAAGAGATTGGAGACATCAAGATTTTCGTCGAATTTTTTAAGAATTTTCAAATTTTCAGATGGGAGGTTCCAGATAAGGTTCAAAACGACATACTCAGATCTTCACCAAACTTTGCATGGATACATTGGATGTCAAGACACGTGGAAAAAACGTACAAAACAAGAAATTGGAGACATCAAGATTTTGGACGAATTTTTTAAGAATTTTCAAATTTTCAGATAGGAGGTTCCAGATAAGGTCAAAAACTACATACTCAGATCTTCACCAAACGTTGCAGGGATACTTTGCATGTCAAGACACGTGGAAAAAACGTACAAAACAAGAGATTGGAGACATCAAGATTTTCGACGAATTTTTTAAGAATTTTCAAATTTTCAGATGGGAGGTTCCAGATAAGGTCAAAAACGACATACTCAGATGTTTCACCAAACTTTGCAGGGATACATTGGATGTCAAGACACGTGGAAAAAACATACAAGACCTAGGATCTGGGACATCAAGATTTTGGTCAAATTTTTTAAGAATTTTCAAATTTTCAGGTTCCATATCAGGTCAAAACCTACATACTCAGATCTTCACCAAACTTTGCAGGGATACATTGGATGTCAAGACACGTGGAAAAAACGTACAAAACAAGAGATTGGAGACATCAAGATTTTGGACGAATTTTTTAAGAATTTTCAAATTTTCAGATAGGAGGTTCCATATAAGGTCAAAAACTACATACTCAGATCTTCACCAAACATTGCAGGGATACATTGGAGGTCAAGACACGTGGAAAAAACGTACAAAACAAGAGATTGGAGACATCAATATTTTGGACGAATTTTTTAAAAGTTTTCAAATTTTCAGATAGGAGGTTCCAGATAAGGTCTAAAACTACATACTGAGATCTTCACCAAACTTTACTGGGATACATTGGATGTCAAGACACGTGGAAAAAACATACAAAACATAGGATTGGGGATATCAAGATTTTTGTCAAATTTTTTAAGAATTTTCAAATTTTCAGATAGGAGGTTCCATATAAGGTCAAAAACTACATACTCAGATCTTCACCAAACATTGCAGGGATACATTGGATGTCAAGACACGTGGAAAAAACGTACAAAACAAGAGATTGGAGACATCAAGATTTTGGACGAATTTTTGAAGAATTTTCAAATTTTCAGATAGGAGGGTCCAGATAAGGTCAAAAACTACATACTCAGATCTTCACCAAACGTTGCAGGGATACTTTGCATGTCAAGACACGTGGAAAAAACGTACAAAACAAGAGATTGGATACATCAAGATTTTCGACGAATTTTTTAAGAATTTTCAAATTTTCAGATGGGAGGTTCCAGATAAGTTCAAAAACGACATACTCAGATCTTCACCAAACTTTGCATGGATACATTGGATGTCAAGACACGTGGAAAAGACGTACAAAACAAGAAATTAGAGACATCAAGATTTCTGACGAATTTTTTAAGAATTTTCAAATTTTCAGAAAGGAGGTTCCGTATAAGGTCAAAAACTACATACTCAGATCTTCACCAAACTTTGCAGGGATACATTGGATGTCAAGACACGTGGAAAAAACGTACAAAACAAGAGATTGGGGTCATCAAGATTTTGGACGGATTTTTTAGGAATTTTCAAATTTTCAGATGGGAGGTTCCAGATAAGGTCAAAAACTACATACTCAGATCTTCACCAAACTTTGCAGTGATACATTGGATGTCAAGACACGTGGAAAAAACGTACAAAACAAGAGATTGGAGACATCAAGATTTTGGACGATTTTTTTAAGAATTTTCAAATTTTCAGATAGGAGGTTCCAGATAAGGTCAAAAACTACATACTCAGATCTTCACCAAACGTTGCAGGGATACTTTGCATGTCAAGACACGTGGAAAATACGTACAAAACAAGAGATTGGAGACATCAAGATTTTCGACGAATTTTTTAAGAATTTTCAAATTTTCAGATGGGAGGTTCCAGATAAGGTCAAAAACGACATACTCAGATCTTCACCAAACTTTGCATGGATACATTGGATGTCAAGACACGTGGGAAAAACGTACAAAACAAGAAATTGGAGACATCAAGATTTTGGACGAATTTTTTAAGAATTTTCAAATTTTCAGAAAGGAGGTTCCGTATAAGGTCAAAAACCACATAATCAGATCTTCACCAAACTTTGCAGGGATACATTGGATGTCAAGACACGTGGAAAAAACGTACAAAACAAGAGATTGGGGTCATCAAGATTTTGGACGGATTTTTTAGGAATTTTCAAATTTTCAGATGGGAGGTTCCAGGTAAGATCAAAAACTACATACTCAGATCTTCACCAAACTTTGCAGGGATACATTGGATGTCAAGACACGTGGAAAAAACGTACAAAACAAGAGATTGGAGACATCAAGATTTTGAACGAATTTTTTAAGAATTTTCAAATTTTCAGATAGGAGGTTCCATATAAGGTCAAAAACTACATACTCAGATCTTCACCAAACATTGCAGGGATACATTGGATGTCAAGACACGTGGAAAAAATGTACAAAACAAGAGATTGGAGACATCAAGATTTTCGACGGATTTTTTAAGAATTTTCAAATTTTCAGATAGGAGGTTCCATATAAGGTCAAAAACTACATACTCAGATCTTCACCAAACTTAGCAGGGATACATTGGATGTCAAGACACGTGGAAAAAACATACAAGACATAGGATTGGGGACATCAAGATTTGGTCAAATTTTTTAAGAATTCTCAAATTTTCAGATAGGAGGTTCCATATAAGGTCAAAAACTACATACTCAGATCTTCACCAAACATTGCAGGGATACATTGGATGTCAAGACACGTGGAAAAAATGTACAAAACAAGAGATTGGAGACATCAAGATTTTCGACGGATTTTTTAAGAATTTTTAAATTTTCAGATGGGAGGTTCCAGATAAGGTCAAAAACGACAGGCTCAGATCTTCTCCAAACTTTGCATGGATACATTGGATGTCAAGACACGTGGAAAAAACATACAAAACATAGGTTTGGGGACATCAAGATTTTGGTCGAATTTTTTAAGAATTTTCAAATTTTCAGATAGGAGGTTCCATATAAGGTCAAAAACTACATACTCAGATCTTCACCAAACTTTGCAGGGATACATTGGATGTCAAGACACGTGGAAAAAACGTACAAAACAAGAGATTGGAGACATCAAGATTTTCGACGAATTTTTTAAGAATTTTCAAATTTTCAGGTGGGAGGTTCCAGATAAGGTCAAAAACGACATACTCAGATCTTCACCAAACTTTGCAGGGATACATTGGATGTCAAGACACGTGGAAAAAACATACAAGACCTAGGATTGGGGACATCAAGATTTTGGTCAAATTTTTTAAGAATTTTCAAATTTTCAGGTTCCATATCAGGTCAAAAACTACATACTCAGATCTTCACCAAACTTTGCAGGGATACATTGGATGTCAAGACACGTGGAAAAAACGTACAAAACAAGAGATTGGAGACATCAAAATTTTGGACGAATTTTTTAAGAATTTTCAAATTTTCAGATAGGAGGTTCCATATAAGGTCAAAAACTACATACTCAGATCTTCACCAAACATTGCAGGGATACATTGGAGGTCAAGACACGTGGAAAAAACGTACAAAACAAGAGATTGGAGACATCAATATTTTGGACGAATTTTTAAAAGTTTTCAAATTTTCAGATAGGAGGTTCCAGATAAGCTCTAAAACTACATACTGAGATCTTCACCAAACTTTACTGGGATACATTGGATGTCAAGACACGTGGAAAAAACATACAAAACATAGGATTGGGGACATCAAGATTTTGGTCAAATTTTTTAAGAATTTTCAAATTTTCAGATAGGAGGTTCCAGATAAGGTCAAAAACTACATACTCAGATCTTCACCAAACTTTGCAGGGATACATTGGATGTCAAGACACGTGGAAAAAACGTACAAAACAAGAGATTGGAGACATCAAGATTTTGGACGAATTTTTGAGGAATTTTCAAATTTTCAGAAATGAGGTGCCAGATAAGGTCAAAAACTACATACTCAGATCTTCACCAAACTTTGCAGGGATACATTGGATGTCAAGACACGTGGGAAAAACGTACAAAACAAGAGATTGGAGACATCAAGATTTTGGACGAATTTCTTAACAATTTTCAAATTTTCAGAAAGGAGGTTCCAGATAAGGTCAAAAACGACATACTCAGATCTTCACCAAACTTTGCAGGGATACATTGGATGTCAAGACACGTGGAAAAAACGTACAAAACAAGAGATTGGGGTCATCAAGATTTTGGACGGATTTTTTAGGAATTTTCAAATTTTCAGATGGGAGGTTCCAGATAAGGTCAAAAACTACATACTCAGATCTTCACCAAACTTTGCAGGGATACATTGGATGTCAAGACACGTGGAAAAAACGTACAAAACAGAAGATTGGAGACATCAAGATTTTGAACGAATTTTTTAAGAATTTTCAAATTTTCAGATAGGAGGTTCCATTAAGGTCAAAAACTACATACTCAGATCTTCACCAAACTTTGCATGGATACATTGGATGTCAAGACACGTGGAAAAAACATACAAAACATAGGATTGGGGACATCAAGATTTCGGTCGAATTTTTTAAGAATTTTCAAATTTTCAGATAGGAGGTTCCATATAAGGTCAAAAACTACATACTCAGATCTTCACCAAACTTTGCAGGGATACATTGGATGTCAAGACACGTGGAAAAAACATACAAGACCTAGGATTGGGGACATCAAGATTTTGGTCAAATTTTTAAGAATTTTCAAATTTTCAGGTTCCATATAAGGTCAAAAACTACATACTCAGATCTTCACCAAACTATGCAGGAATACATTGGATGTTAAGACACGTGGAAAAAACGTACAAAACAAGAGATTGGAGACATCAAGATTTTGGACGAATTTTTTAAGAATTTTCAAATTTTCAGAAATGCGGTTCCAGATAAGGTCAAAAACTACATACTCAGATCTTCACCAAACTTTGCAGGGATACATTGGATGTCAAGACACGTGGAAAAAACGTACAAAACAAGGGATTGGGGTCATCAAGATTTTGGACGGATTTTTTAGGAATTTTCAAATTTTCAGATGGGAGGTTCCATATAAGGTCAAAAACTACATACTCAGATCTTCACTAAACTTTGCAGGTATACATTGGATGTCAAGACATGTGGAAGAAACATACAAAACATAAGATTCGGGTCATCAAGATTTTGGTCGAATTTTTTAAGAATTTTCAAATTTTCAGATAGGAGGTTCCATATAAAGTAAAAAACTACATACTCAGATCTTCACCGAACTTTGCAGGGATACATTGGATGTCAAGACACGTGGAAAAAACATACAAAACATAGGATTGGGGACATCAAGATTTTGGTCAAATTTTTTAAGAATTTTCAAATTTTCAGATAGGAGGTTCCATATAAGGTCAAAAACTACATACTCAGATCTTCACCAAACATTGCAGGGATACATTGGATGTCAAGACACGTGGAAAAAACGTACAAAACAAGAGATTGGAGACATCAAGATTTTGGACGAATTTTTGAAGAATTTTCAAATTTTCAGATAGGAGGTTCCAGATAAGGTCAAAAACTACATACTCAGATCTTCACCAAACGTTGCAGGGATACTTTGCATGTCAAGACACGTGGAAAAAACGTACAAAACAAGAGATTGGAGACATCAAGATTTTCGACGAATTTTTTAAGAATTTTCAAATTTTCAGATGGGAGGTTCCATGTAAGGTCAAAAACGACATACTCAGATCTTCACCAAACTTTGCATGGATACATTTGATGTCAAGACACGTGGAAAAAACGTACAAAACAAGAAATTGGAGACATCAAGATTTTGGACGAATTTTTTAAGAATTTTCAAATTTTCAGAAAGGAGTTTCCGTATAAGGTCAAAAACTACATACTCAGAACTTCGCCAAACTTTGCAGGGATACATTGGATGTCAAGACACGTGGAAAAAACGTACAAAACAAGAGATTGGGGTCATCAAGATTTTGGACGGATTTTTTAGGAATTTTCAAATTTTCAGATGGGAGGTTCCAGATAAGGTCAAAAACTACATACTCAGATCTTCACCAAACTTTGCAGTGATACATTGGATGTCAAGACACGTGGAAAAAACGTACAAAACAAGAGATTGGAGACATCAAGATTTTGAACGAATTTTTTAAGAATTTTCAAATTTTCAGATAGGAGGTTCCATATAAGGTCAAAAACTACATACTCAGATCTTCACCAAACTTTGCATGGATACATTGGATGTCAAGACACGTGGAAAAAACATACAAAACATAGGATTGGGGACATCAAGATTTTGGTCGAATTTTTTAAGAATTTTCAAATTTTCAGATAGGAGGTTCCATATAAGGTCAAAAACTACATACTCAGATCTTCCCCAAACTTAGCAGGGATACATTGGATGTCAAGACACGTGGAAAAAACATACAAGACATAGGATTCTGGACATCAAGATTTTGGTCAAATTTTTTAAGAATTTTCAAATTTTCAGATAGGAGGTTCCATATAAGGTCAAAAACTACATACTCAGATCTTCACCAAACATTGCAGGAATACAATGGATGTCAAGACACGTGGAAAAAATGTACAAAACAAGAGATTGGAGACATCAAGATTTTCGACGGATTTTTTAAGAATTTTCAAATTTTCAGATGGGAGGTTCCAGATAAGGTCAAAAACGACATACTCAGATCTTCACCAAACTTTGCATGGATACATTGGATGTCAAGACACGTGGAAAAAACATACAAAACATAGGATTGGGGACATCAAGATTTTGGTCGAATTTTTTAAGAATTTTCAAATTTTCAGAAATGAGGTGCCAGATAAAGTCAAAAACTACATACTCAGATCTTCACCAAACTTTGCAGGGATACATTGGATGTCAAGACACGTGGAAAAAACGTACAAAACAAGAGATTGGAGACATCAAGATTTTGGACGAATTTTTTAAGAATTTTCAAATTTTCAGAAAGGATGTTCCAGATAAGGTCAAAAACGACATACTCAGATCTTCACCAAACTTTGCAGGGATACATTGCAGGTCGAGACACGTGGAAAAAACGTACAAAACAAGAGATTGGAGACAACAAGATTTTGGACGAATTTTTTAAAAATTTTCAAATTTTCAGATAGGAGGTTCCAGATAAGGTCAAAAACTACATACTCAGATCTTCACCAAACTTTGCAGGGATACATTGGATGTCAAGACACGTGGAAAAAACATACAAAACATAGGATTGGGGATATCAAGATTTTGGTCAAATTTTTTAAGAATTTTCAAATTTTCAGATAGGAGGTTCCATATAAGGTCAAAAACTACATACTCAGATCTTCACCAAACATTGCAGGGATACATTGGATGTCAAGACACGTGGAAAAAACGTACAAAACAAGAGATTGGATTCATCAAGATTTTGGAAGAATTTTTTAAGAATTTTCAAATTTTCAGATGGGAGGTTCCATATAAGGTCAAAAACTACATACTCAGATCTTCACCAAACTTTGCAGGGATACATTGGATGTAAAGACACGTGGAAAAAACATACAAGACCTAGGTTTGGGGACATCAAGATTTTGGTCAAATTTTTTAAGAATTTTCAAATTTTCAGGTTCCATATAAGGTCAAAAACTACATACTCAGATCTTCACCAAACTTTGCAGGAATACGTTGGATGTTAAGACACGTGGAAAAAACGTACAAAACAAGAGATTGGAGACATCAAGATTTTGGACGAATTTTTTAAGAATTTTAAAATTTTCAGAAATGCGGTTCCAGATAAGGTCAAAAACTACATACTCAGATCTTCACCAAACTTTGCAGGGATACATTGGATGTCAAGACACGTGGAAAAAACGTACAAAACAAGGGATTGTGGTCATCAAGATTTTGGACGGATTTTTTAGGAATTTTCAAATTTTCAGATGGGAGGTTCCAGATAAGGTCAAAAACGACATACTCAGATCTTCACCAAACTTTGCAGGAATACATTGGATGTCAAGACACGTGGAAAAACATACAAAACATAAGATTCGGGACATCAAGATTTTGGTCGAATTTTTTAAGAATTTTCAAATTTTCAGATAGGAGGTTCCATATAAGGTAAAAAACTACATACTCAGATCTTCACCGAACTTTGCAGGGATACATTGGATGTCAAGACACGTGGAAAAAACATACAAAACATAGGATTGGGGACATCAAGATTTTGGTCAAATTTTTTAAGAATTTTCAAATTTTCAGATAGTAGGTTCCATATAAGGTCAAAAACTACATACTCAGATCTTCACCAAACATTGCAGGGATACATTGGATGTCAAGACACGTGGAAAAAACGTACAAAACAAGAGATTGGAGACATCAAGATTTTGGACGAATTTTTGAAGAATTTTCAAATTTTCAGATAGGAGGTTTAAGGTCAAAAACTACATACTCAGATCTTCACCAAACGTTGCAGGGATACTTTGCATGTCAAGACACGTGGAAAAAACGTACAAAACAAGAGATTGGAGACATCAAGATTTTCGTCGAATTTTTTAAGAATTTTCAAATTTTCAGATGGGAGGTTCCAGATAAGGTTCAAAACGACATACTCAGATCTTCACCAAACTTTGCATGGATACATTGGATGTCAAGACACGTGGAAAAAACGTACAAAACAAGAAATTGGAGACATCAAGATTTTGGACGAATTTTTTAAGAATTTTCAAATTTTCAGAAAGGAGGTTCCGTATAAGGTCAAAAACTACATACTCAGATCTTCACCAAACTTTGCAGGGATACATTGGATGTCAAGACACGTGGAAAAAACGTACAAAACAAGAGATTGGGGTCATCAAGATTTTGGACGGATTTTTTAGGAATTTTCAAATTTTCAGAAGGGAGGTTCCAGATAAGGT
Organism: Lepisma saccharinum; assembly: GCF_977018435.1. Taxonomy (NCBI): domain Eukaryota; kingdom Metazoa; phylum Arthropoda; class Insecta; order Zygentoma; family Lepismatidae; genus Lepisma; species Lepisma saccharinum. The sequence goes on from NW_028143314.1 coordinate 18,099, forward strand.
CAAAAACTACATACTCAGATCTTCACCAAACTTTGCAGTGATACATTGGATGTCAAGACACGTGGAAAAAACGTACAAAACAAGAGATTGGAGACATCAAAATTTTGAACGAATTTTTTAAGAATTTTCAAATTTTCAGATAGGAGGTTCCATATAAGGTCAAAAACTACATACTCAGATCTTCACCAAACTTTGCATGGATACATTGGATGTCAAGACACGTGGAAAAAACATACAAAACATAGGATTGGGGACATCAAGATTTTGGTCGAATTTTTTAAGAATTTTCAAATTTTCAGATAGGAGGTTCCATATAAGGTCAAAAACTACATACTCAGATCTTCACCAAACTTAGCAGGGATACATTGGATGTCAAGACACGTGGAAAAAACATACAAGACATAGGATTGGGGACATCAAGATTTTGGTCAAATTTTTTAAGAATTTTCAAATTTTCAGATAGGAGGTTCCATATAAGGTCAAAAACTACATACTCAGATCTTCACCAAACATTGCAGGAATACAATGGATGTCAAGACACGTGGAAAAAATGTACAAAACAAGAGATTGGAGACATCAAGATTTTCGACGGATTTTTTAAGAATTTTCAAATTTTCAGATGGGAGGTTCCAGATAAGGTCAAAAACGACATACTCAGATCTTCACCAAACTCTGCATGGATACATTGGATGTCAAGACACGTGGAAAAAACATACAAAACATAGGATTGGGGACATCAAGATTTTGGTCAAATTTTTTAAGAATTTTCAAATTTTCAGATAGGAGGTTCCATATAAGGTCAAAAACTACATACTCAGATCTTCACCAAACATTGCAGGGATACATTAGATGTCAAGACACGTGGAAAAAACGTACAAAACAAGCGATTGGAGACATCAAGATTTTCGACGAATTTTTTAAGAATTTTCAAATTTTCAGATGGGAGGTTCCAGATAAGGTCAAAAACGACATACTCAGATCTTCACCAAACTTTGCATGGATACATTGGATGTCAAGACACGTGGAAAAAACATACAAAACATAGAATTGGGGACATCAAGATTTTGGTCGAATTTTTTAAGAATTTTCAAATTTTCAGATAGGAGGTTCCAGATAAGGTCAAAAACTACATACTCAGATCTTCACCAAACTTTGCAGGGATACATTGGATGTCAAGACACGTGGGGAAAACATACAAACCAAGAGATTGGAGACATCAAGATTTTGGACGAATTTTTTAAGAATTTTCAAATTTTCAGATAGGAGGTTCCAGATAAGGTCAAAAACTACATACTCAGATCTTCACCAAACTTTGCAGGGATACATTGAATGTCAAGACACGTTTGAAAAAACGTACAAAACAAGAGATTGGGGTCATCAAGATTTTGGACGGATTTTTTAGGAATTTTCAAATTTTCAGAAATGCGGTTCCAGATAAGGTCAAAAACTACATACTCAGATCTTCACCAAACTTTGCAGGGATACATTGGATGTCAAGACACGTGGAAAAAACGTACAAAACAAGAGATTTGAGACATCAAGATTTTGGACGAATTTTTTAAGAATTTTCAAATTTTCAGAAATGCGGTTCCAGATAAGGTCAAAAACTACATACTCAGATCTTCACCAAACTTTGCAGGGATACATTGGATGTCAAGTGACGTGGAAAAAACGTACAAAACAAGAGATTGGAGACATCAAGATTTTGGAAGAATTTTTTAAGAATTTTCAAATTTTCAGATGGGAGGTTCCATATAAGGTCAAAAACTACATACTCAGATCTTCACCAAACTTTGCATGGATACATTGGATGTCAAGACACGTGGAAAAAACGTACAAAACAAGAAATTGGAGACATCAAGATTTTGGTCAAATTTTTTAAGAATTTTCAAATTTTCAGATAGGAGGTTCCATATAAGGTCAAAAACTACATACTCAGATCTTCACCAAACATTGCAGGGATACATTGGATGTCAAGACACGTGGAAAAACGTACAAAACAAGAGATTGGAGACATCAAGATTTCGGACGAATTTTTTAAGAATTTTCAAATTTTCAGATAGGAGGTTCCAGATAAGGTCAAAAACTACATACTCAGATCTTCACCAAACTTTGCAGGGATACATTGGATGTCAAGACACGTGGGAAAAACATACAAAACATAGGATTGGGGACATCAAGATTTTGGTCAAATTTTTTAAGAATTTTCAAATTTTCAGATAGGAGGTTCCATATAAGGTCAAAAACTACATACTCAGATCTTCACCAAACATTGCAGGGATACATTGGATGTCAAGACACGTGGAAAAACCTACAAAACATAGAATTGGGGACATTTAGATTTTGGTCGAATTTTTTAAGAATTTTCAAATTTTCAGATAGGAGGTTCCATATAAGGTAAAAAACGACATACTCAGATCTTCACCAAACTTTGCATGGATACATTGGATGTCAAGATACGTGGAAAAAACATACAAAACATAGAATTGGGGACTTCAAGATTTTGGTCGAATTTATTAAGAATTTTCAAATTTTCAGATAGGAGGTTCCATATAAGGTCAAAAACTACATACTCAGATCTTCACCAAACTTTGCATGGATACATTGGATGTCAAGACAAGTGGAAAAAACGTACAAAACAAGAGATTGGGGTCATCAAGATTTTGGACGGATTTTTTAGGAATTCTCAAATTTTCAGAAATGCGGTTCCAGATAAGGTCAAAAACTACATACTCAGATCTTCACCAAACTTTGCCGGGATACATTGGATGTCAAGACACGTGGAAAAAACGTACAAAACAAGCGATTGGAGACATCCAGATTTTGGACGAATTTTTTTAAGAATTTTCAAATTTTCAGAAATGCGGTTCCAGATAAGGTCAAAAACTACATACTCAGATCTTCACCAAACTTTGCAGGGATACATTGAATGTCAAGTGACGTGGAAAAAACGTACAAAACAAGAGATTGGAGACATCAAGATTTTGGACGAATTTTTGAGGAATTTTCAAATTTTCAGAAATGAGGTTCCAGATAAGGTCAAAAACTACATACTCAGATCTTCACCAAACTTTGCAGGGATACATTGGATGTCAAGACACGTGGGGAAAACATACAAACCAAGAGATTGGAGACATCAAGATTTTGGACGAATTTTTTAAGAATTTTCAAATTTTCAGATAGGAGGTTCCAGATAAGGTCAAAAACTACATACTCAGATCTTCACCAAACTTTGCAGGGATACATTGGATGTCAAGACACGTGGAAAAAACGTACAAAACAAGAGATTGGGGTCATCAAGATTTTGGACGGATTTTTTAGGAATTCTCAAATTTTCAGAAATGCGGTTCCAGATAAGGTCAAAAACTACATACTCAGATCTTCACCAAACTTTGCAGGGATACATTGAATGTCAAGTGACGTGGAAAAAACGTACAAAACAAGAGATTGGAGACATCAAGATTTTGGACGAATTTTTGAGGAATTTTCAAATTTTCAGAAATGAGGTTCCAGATAAGGTCAAAAACTACATACTCAGATCTTCACCAAACTTTGCAGGGATACATTGGATGTCAAGACACGTGGGGAAAACATACAAACCAAGAGATTGGAGACATCAAGATTTTGGACGAATTTTTTAAGAATTTTCAAATTTTCAGATAGGAGGTTCCAGATAAGGTCAAAAACTACATACTCAGATCTTCACCAAACTTTGCAGGGATACATTGGATGTCAAGACACGTGGAAAAAACGTACAAAACAAGAGATTGGGGTCATCAAGATTTTGGACGGATTTTTTAGGAATTCTCAAATTTTCAGAAATGCGGTTCCAGATAAGGTCAAAAACTACATACTCAGATCTTCACCAAACTTTGCCGGGATACATTGGATGTCAAGACACGTGGAAAAAACGTACAAAACAAGCGATTGGAGACATCAAGATTTTGGACGAATTTTTTTAAGAATTTTCAAATTTTCAGAAATGCGGTTCCAGATAAGGTCAAAAACTACATACTCAGATCTTCACCAAACTTTGCAGGGATACATTGAATGTCAAGTGACGTGGAAAAAACGTACAAAACAAGAGATTGGAGACATCAAGATTTTGGAAGAATTTTTTAAGAATTTTCAAATTTTCAGAAATGCGGTTCCAGATAAGGTCAAAAACTACATACTCAGATCTTCAACAAACTTTGCAGGGATACATTGGATGTCAAGACACGTGGAAAAAACGTACAAAACAAGAGATTGGAGACATCAAGATTTTGGACGAATTTTTTAAGAATTTTCAAATTTTCAGATAGGAGGTTCCAGATAAGGTCAAAAACTACATACTCAGATCTTCACCAAACTTTGCAGGGATACATTGGATGTCAAGACACGTGGAAAAAACGTACAAAACAAGAGATTGGAGACATCAAGATTTTGGAAGAATTTTTTAAGAATTTTCAAATTTTCATAAAGGATGTTCCAGATAAGGTCAAAAATGACATACTCAGATCTTCACCAAACTTTGCAGGGATACATTGGATGTCAAGACACGTGGAAAAAAACAACATAGGATTGGGGACATCAAGATTTTGGTCAAATTTTTTAAGAATTTTCAAATTTTCAGATAGGAGGTTCCATATAAGGTCAAAAACTACATACTCAGATCTTCACCAAACATTGCAGGGATACATTGGATGTCAAGACACGTGGAAAAAACGTACAAAACAAGAGATTGGAGACATCAAGATTTTCGACGAATTTTTTAAGGATTTTCAAATTTTCAGATGGGAGGTTCCAGATAAGGTCAAAAACGACATACTCAGATCTTCACCAAACTTTGCATGGATACATTGGATGTCAAGACACGTGGAAAAAACATACAAAACATAGAATTGGGGACATCAAGATTTTGGTCGAATTTTTTAAGAATTTTCAAATTTTCAGATGGGAGGTTCCATATAAGGTCAAAAACTACATACTCAGATCTTCACCAAACTTTGCATGGATACATTGGATGTCAAGACACGTGGAAAAAACGTACAAAACAAGAGATTGGAGACATCAAGATTTTGGACGAATTTTTTAAGAATTTTCAAATTTTCAGATAGGAGGTTCCAGATAAGGTCAAAAACTACATACTCAGATCTTCACCAAACTTTGCAGGGATACATTGGATGTCAAGACACGTGGAAAAAACGTACAAAACAAGAGATTGGAGACATCAAGATTTTGGAAGAATTTTTTAGGAATTTTCAAATTTTCAGATGGGAGGTTCCAGATAAGGTCAAAAACTACATACTCAGATCTTCACCAAACTTTCCAGGGATACATTGGATGTCAAGACACGTGGAAAAACGTACAAAACAAGAGATTGGAGACATCAAGATTTTGGACGAATTTTTTAAGAATTTTCAAATTTTCAGATTTGAAGTTCCATATAAGGTCAAAAACTACATACTCAGATCTTCACCAAACTTTGCATGGATACATTGGATGTCAAGACACGTGGAAAAAACATACACAACATAGGATTGGAGACATCAAGATTTTGGTCGAATTTTTTAAGAATTTTCAAATTTTCAGATATGAGGTTCCATATAAGGTCAAAGACTACATACTCAGATCTTCACCAAACTTTGCAGGGATACATTGGATGTCAAGACACGTGGAAAAAACATACAAGACATAGGATTGGGGACATCAAGATTTTGGACGGATTTTTTAGGAATTTTCAAATTTTCAGATGGGAGGTTCCAGATAAGGTCAAAAACTACATACTCAGATCTTCACCAAACTTTGCAGGGATACATTGGATGTCAAGACACGTGGAAAAAACGTACAAAACAAGAGATTGGAGACGTCAAGATTTTGGACGAATTTTTTAAGAATTTTCAAATTTTCAGAAAGGATGTTCCAGATAAGGTCAAAAACGACATACTCAGATCTTCACCAAATTTTGCAGGGATACATTGGATGTCAAGACACGTGGAAAAAACGTACAAAACAAGAGATTGGAGACATCAAGATTTTGGACGAATTTTTTAAGAATTTTCAAATTTTCAGATAGGAGGTTCCAGATAAAGTCAAAAACTACATACTCAGATCTTCACCAAACTTTGCAGGGATACATTGGATGTCAAGACACGTGGAAAAAACGTACAAAACAAGAGATTGGAGACATCAAGATTTTGGACGAATTTTTGAGGAATTTTCAAATTTTCAGAAATGAGGTTCCAGATAAGGTCAAAAACTACATACTCAGATCTTCACCAAACTTTGCAGGGATACATTGGATGTCAAGACACGTGGGAAAAACGTACAAAACAAGAGATTGGAGACATCAAGATTTTGGACGAATTTTTTAACAATTTTCAAATTTTCAGATAGGAGGTTCCAGATAAGGTCAAAAACTACATACTCAGATCTTCACCAGACTTTGCAGGGATACATTGGATGTCAAGACACGTGGAAAAAACGTACAAAACAAGAGATTGGAGACATCAAGATTTTGGACGAATTTTTTAAGAATTTTCAAATTTTCAGATAGTATGTTCCAGATAAGGTCAAAAACTACATACTCAGATCTTCACCAAACGTTGCAGGGATTCTTTGCATGTCAAGACACGTGGAAAAAACGTACAAAACAAGAGATTGGGGACATCAAGATTTTGGACGAATTTTTTAAGAATTTTCAAATTTTCAGAAAGGAGGTTCCATATAAGGTCAAAAACTACATACTCAGATCTTCACCAAACTTTGCAGGGATACATTGGATGTCAAGACACGTGGAAAAAACGTACAAAACAAGAGATTGGAGACATCAAGATTTTGGACGAATTTTTTAACAATTTTCAAATTTTCAGATGGGAGGTTCCAGATAAGGTCAAAAACGACATACTCAGATCTTCACCAAACGTTGCAGGGATACTTTGCATGTCAAGACACGTGGAAAAAACGTACGAAACAAGAGATTGGGGACATCAAGATTTTGGACGAATTTTTTAAGAATTTTCAAATTTTTAGAAAGGAGGTTCCATATAAGGTCAAAAACTACATACTCAGATCTTCACCAAACATTGCAGGGATACATTGGATGTCAAGACACGTGGAAAAAACGTACAAAACAAGAGATTGGAGACATCAAGATTTTGGACGAATTTTTTCAAAATTTTCAAATTTTCAGATGGGTGGTTCTAGATAAGGTCAAAAACGACATACTCAGATCTTCACCAAACTTTGCATGGATACATTGGATGTCAAGACACGTGGAAAAAACATACAAAACATAGGATTGGGGACATCAAGATTTTGGACGAATTTTTTAAGAATTTTCAAATTTTCAGAAAGGAGGTTCCATATAAGGTCAAAAACTACATACTCAGATCTTCACCAAACGTTGCAGGGATACTTTGCATGTCAAGACACGTGGAAAAAACGTACAAAACAAGAGATTGGAGACATCAAGATTTTGGACGAATTTTTTAAGAATTTTCAAATTTTCAGATTGGAGGTTCAAGAAAAGGTCAAAAACTACATACTCAGATCTTCACCAAACTTTGCAGGGATACATTAGATGTCAAGACACGTGGAAAAAACGTACAAAACAAGAGATTGGAGACATCAAGATTTTGGACGAATTTTTGAGGAATTTTCAAATTTTCAGAAATGAGGTTCCAGATAAGGTCAAAAACGACATACTCAGATCTTCACCAAACTTTGCAGGGATACATTGGATGTCAAGACACGTGGGAAAAACGTTCAAAACAAGAGATTGGAGACATCAAGATTTTGGACGAATTTTTTAACAATTTTCAAATTTTCAGATAGGAGGTTCCAGATAAGGTCAAAAACTACATACTCAGATCTTCACCAAACTTTGCAGGGATACATTGGATGTCAAGACACGTGGAAAAAACGTTCAAAACAAGAGATTGGAGACATCAAGATTTTGGACGAATTTTTTAAGAATTTTCAAATTTTCAGAAAGGATGTTCCAGATAAGGTCAAAAACGACATACTCAGATCTTCACCAAACTCTGCAGGGATACATTGGATGTCAAGACACGTGGAAAAAACATACAAAACATAGGATTGGGGACATCAAGATTTTGGTCAAATTTTTTAAGAATTTTCAAATTTTCAGATAGGAGGTTCCATATAAGGTCAAAAACTACATACTCAGATCTTCACCAAACTTTGCAGGGATACATTGGATGTCAAGACACGTGGAAAAAACGTACAAAACAAGAGATTGGAGACATCAAGATTTTGGACGAATGTTTTAAGAATTTTCAAATTTTCAGAAAGGAGGTTCCATATAAGGTCAAAAACTACATACTCAGATCTTCACCAAACTTTGCAGGGATACATTGAATGTCAAGACACGTGGAAAAAACGTACAAAACAAGAGATTGGTGTCATCAAGATTTTGGACGGATTTTTTAGGAATTTTCAAATTTTCAGATGGGAGGTTCCAGATAAGGTCAAAAACTACATACTCAGATCTTCACCAAACTTTGCAGGGATACATTGGATGTCAAGACACGTGGAAAAACGTACAAAACAAGAGATTGGAGACATCAAGATTTTGGACGAATTTTTTAAGAATTTTCAAATTTTCAGATGGGAGGTTCCAGATAAGGTCAAAAACGACATACTCAGATCTTCACCAAACTTTGCATGGATAAATTGGATGTCAAGACACGTGGAAAAAACATACAAAACATAGGATTGGTGACATCAAGATTTTGGACGAATTTTTCAGGAATTTTCAAATTTTCAGAAATGAGGTTCCAGATAAGGTCAAAAACTACATACTCAGATCTTCACCAAACGTTGCAGGGATACTTTGCATGTCAAGACACGTGGAAAAAACGTACAAAACAAGAGATTGGAGACATCAAGATTTTCGACGAATTTTTTAAGAATTTTCAAATTTTCAGAAAGGATGTTCCAGATAAGGTCAAAACCGACATACTCAGATCTTCACCAAACTTTGCATGGATACATTGGATGTCAAGACACGTGGAAAAAACATACAAAACATAGGATTGGGGACATCAAGATTTTGGTCGAATTTTTTAAGAATTTTCAAATTTTCAGATAGGAGGTTCCAGATAAGGTCAAAAACTACATACTCAGATCTTCACCAAACTTTGCAGGGATACATTGGATGTCAAGACACGTGGAAAAAACGTACAAAACAAGAGATTGGAGACATCAAGATTTTGGACGAATTTTCAAATTTTCAGAAATGAGGTTCCAGATAAGGTCAAAAACTACATACTCAGATCTTCACCAAACTTTGCCGGGATACATTGGATGTCAAGACACGTGGGAAAAACGTACAAAACAAGAGATTGGAGACATCAAGATTTTGGACGAATTTTTTAACAATTTTCAAATTTTCAGATAGGAGGTTCCAGATAAAGTCAAAAACTACATACTCAGATCTTCACCAGACTTTGCAGGGATACATTGGATGTCAAGACACGTGGAAAAAACGTACAAAACAAGAGATTTGAGACATCAAGATTTTGGACGAATTTTTTAAGAATTTTCAAATTTTCAGATAGCATGTTCCAGATAAGGTCAAAAACTACATACTCAGATCTTCACCAAACGTTGCAGGGATACTTTGCATGTCAAGACACGTGGAAAAAACGTACAAAACAAGAGATTGGGGTCATCAAGATTTTGGACGAATTTTTTAAGAATTTTCAAATTTTCGAAAGGAGGTTCCATATAAGGTCAAAAACTACATACTCTGATCTTCACCAACCTTTGCAGGGATACATTGGATGTCAAGACACGTGGAAAAACGTACAAAACAAGAGATTGGAGACATCAAGATTTTGGACGAATTTTTTAAGAATTTTCAAATTTTCAGATGGGAGGTTCCAGATAAGGTCAAAAACGACATACTCAGATCTTCACCAAACGTTGCAGGGATACTTTGCATGTCAAGACAAGTGGAAAAAACGTACGAAACAAGAGATTGGGGACATCAAGATTTTGGACGAATTTTTTAAGAATTTTCAAATTTTTAGAAAGGAGGTTCCATATAAGATCAAAAACTACATACTCAGATCTTCACCAAACATTGCAGGGATACATTGGATGTCAAGACACGTGGAAAAAACGTACAAAACAAGAGATTGGAGACATCAAGATTTTGGACGAATTTTTTCAAAATTTTCAAATTTTCAGATGGGTGGTTCTAGATAAGGTCAAAAACGACATACTCAGATCTTCACCAAACTTTGCATGGATACGTTGGATGTCAAGACACGTGGAAAAAACATACAAAACATAGGATTGGGGACATCAAGATTTTGGACGAATTTTTTAAGAATTTTCAAATTTTCAGAAAGGAGGTTCCATATGTCAAAAACTACATACTCAGATCTTCACCAAACGTTGCAGGGATACTTTGCATGTCAAGACACGTGGAAAAAACGTACAAAACAAGAGATTGGAGACATCAAGATTTTGGACGAATTTTTTAAGAATTTTCAAATTTTCAGATTGGAGGTTCCAGATAAGGTCAAAAACTACATATTCAGATCTTCACCAAATTTTGCAGGGATACATTGGATGTCAAGACACGTGGAAAAAACGTACAAAACAAGAGATTGGAGACATCAAGATTTTGGACGAATTTTTTAAGAATTTTCAAATTTTCAGAAAGGAGGTTCCATATAAGGTCAAAAACTACATACTCAGATCTTCACCAAACTTTGCAGGGATACATTGAATGTCAAGACACGTGGAAAAAACGTACAAAACAAGAGATTGGGGTCATCAAGATTTTGGACGAATTTTTTAAGAATTTTCAAATTTTCAGAAAGGAGGTTCCATATAAGGTCAAAAACTACATACTCAGATCTTCACCAAACTTTGCAGGGATACATTGGATGTCAAGACACGGGGAAAAAACGTACAAAACAAGAGATTGGAGACATCAAGATTATGGACGAATTTTTTGAGAATTTTCAAATTTTCAGAAAGGAGGTTCCATATAAGGTCAAAAACTACATACTCAGATCTTCACCAAACTTTGCAGGGATACATTGGATGTCAAGACACGTGGAAAAAACGTACAAAACAAGAGATTGGAGACATCAAGATTTTGGACGAATTTTTTAAGAATTTTCAAATTTTCAGAAAGGATGTTCCAGATAAGGTCAAAAACGACATACTCAGATCTTCACCAAACTTTGCAGGGATACATTGGAGGTCGAGACACGTGGAAAAAACGTACAAAACAAGAGATTGGAGACATCAAGATTTTGGACGAATTTTTGAAGAATTTTCAAATTTTCAGATAGGAGGTTCCAGATAAGGTCAAAAACTACATACTCAGATCTCCACCAAACATTGCACGGATACATTGGATGTCAAGACACGTGGAAAAAACGTACAAAACAAGAGATTGGAGACATCAAGATTTTCGACGAATTTTTGAAGAATTTTCAAATTTTCAGATAGGAGGTTCCAGATATGATCAAAAACTACATACTCAGATCTTCACCAAACGTTGCAGGGATACTTTGCATGTCAAGACACGTGGAAAAAACGTACAAAACAAGAGATTGGAGACATCAAGATTTTCAACGAATTTTTTAAGAATTTTCAAATTTTCAGATGGGAGGTTCCAGATAAGGTCAAAAACGACATACTCAGATCGTCACCAAACTTTGCATGGATACATTGGATGTCAAGACACGTGGAAAAAACGTACAAAACAAGAGATTGGAGACATCAAGATTTTGGACGAATTTTTTGAGAATTTTCAAATTTTCAGATGGGAGGTTCCAGATAAGGTCAAAAACTACATACTCAGATCTTCACCAAACTTTGCATGGATACATTGGATGTCAAGACACGTGGAAAAAACATACAAAACATAGGATTGGTGACATCAAGATTTTGGACGAATTTGTTAATAATTTTCAAATTTTCAGAAAGGAGGTTCCATATAAGGTCAAAAACTACATACTCAGATCTTCACCAAACTTTGCAGGGATACATTGGATGTCAAGACACGTGGAAAAAACGTACAAAACAAGAGATTGGAGACATCAAGATTTTGGACGAATTTTTTAAGAATTTTCAAATTTTCAGAAAGGATGTTCCAGATAAGGTCAAAAACGACATACTCAGATCTTCACCAAACTTTGCAGGGATACATTGGAGGTCGAGACACGTGGAAAAAACGTACAAAACAAGAGATTGGAGACATCAAGATTTTGGACGAATTTTTGAAGAATTTTCAAATTTTCAGATTGGAGGTTCCAGATATGATCAAAAACTACAAACTCAGATCTTCACCAAACGTTGCAGGGATACTTTGCATGTCAAGACACGTGGAAAAAACGTACAAAACAAGAGATTGGAGACATCAAGATTTTCAACGAATTTTTTAAGAATTTTCAAATTTTCAGATGGGAGGTTCCAGATAAGGTCAAAAACGACATACTCAGATCTTCACCAAACTTTGCAGGGATACATTGGAGGTCGAGACACGTGGAAAAAACGTACAAAACAAGAGATTGGAGACATCAAGATTTTGGACGAATTTTTGAAGAATTTTCAAATTTTCAGATAGGAGGTTCCAGATAAGGTCAAAAACTACATACTCAGATCTTCACCAAACTTTGCATGGATACATTGGATGTCAAGACACGTGGAAAAAACATACAAAACATAGGATTGGTGACATCAAGATTTTGGACGAATTTTTTAAGAATTTTCAAATTTTCAGAAAGGAGGTTCCATATAAGGTCAAAAACTACATACTCAGATCTTCACCAAACTTTGCAGGGATACATTGGATGTCAAGACACGGGGAAAAAACGTACAAAACAAGAGATTGGAGACATCAAGATTATGGACGAATTTTTGGAGAATTTTCAAATTTTCAGAAAGGAGGTTCCATATAAGGTCAAAAACTACATACTCAGATCTTCACCAAACTTTGCAGGGATACATTGGATGTCAAGACACGTGGAAAAAACGTACAAAACAAGAGATTGGAGACATCAAGGTTTTGGACGAATTTTTTAAGAATTTTCAAATTTTCAGAAAGGATGTTCCAGATAAGGTCAAAAACGACATACTCAGATCTTCACCAAACTTTGCAGGGATACATTGGAGGTCGAGACACGTGGAAAAAAAGTACAAAACAAGAGATTGGAGACATCAAGATTTTGGACGAATTTTTGAAGAATTTTCAAATTTTCAGATAGGAGGTTCCAGATAAGGTCAAAAACTACATACTCAGATCTTCACCAAACTTTGCATGGATACATTGGATGTCAAGACACGTGGAAAAAACATACAAAACATAGGATTGGTGACATCAAGATTTTGGACGAATTTTTTAAGAATTTTCAAATTTTCAGAAAGGAGGTTCCATATAAGGTCAAAAACTACATACTCAGATCTTCACCAAACTTTGCAGGGATACATTGGATGTCAAGACACGGGGAAAAAACGTACAAAACAAGAGATTGGAGACATCAAGATTTTGGACGAATTTTTTAAGAATTTTCAAATTTTCAGAAAGGATGTTCCAGATAAGGTCAAAAACGACATACTCAGATCTTCACCAAACTTTGCAGGGATACATTGGAGGTCGAGACACGTGGAAAAAACGTACAAAACAAGAGATTGGAGACATCAAGATTTTGGACGAATTTTTGAAGAATTTTCAAATTTTCAGATTGGAGGTTCCAGATAAGGTCAAAAACTACATACTCAGATCTCCACCAAACATTGCACGGATACATTGGATGTCAAGACACGTGGAAAAAACGTACAAAACAAGAGATTGGAGACATCAAGATTTTCGACGAATTTTTGAAGAATTTTCAAATTTTCAGATAGGAGGTTCCAGATATGATCAAAAACTACATACTCAGATCTTCACCAAACGTTGCAGGGATACTTTGCATGTCAAGACACGTGGAAAAAACGTACAAAACAAGAGATTGGAGACATCAAGATTTTCAACGAATTTTTTAAGAATTTTCAAATTTTCAGATGGGAGGTTCCAGATAAGGTCAAAAACGACATACTCAGATCGTCACCAAACTTTGCATGGATACATTGGATGTCAAGGCACGTGGAAAAAACGTACAAAACAAGAGATTGGAGACATCAAGATTTTGGACGAATTTTTTAAGAATTTTCAAATTTTCAGAAAGGAGGTTCCATATAAGGTCAAAAACTACATACTCAGATCTTCACCAAACTTTGCAGGGATACATTGGATGTCAAGACACGTGGAATAAACGTACAAAACAAGAGATTGGAGACATCAAGATTATGGACGAATTTTTTGAGAATTTTCAAATTTTCAGAAAGGAGGTTCCATATAAAGTCAAAACTACATACTCAGATCTTCACCAAACTTTGCAGGGATACATTGGATGTCAAGACACGTGGAAAAAACGTACAAAACAAGAGATTAGAGACATCAAGATTTTCGACGAATTTTTTAGCAATTTTCAAATTTTCAGAAAGGATGTTCCAGATAAGGTCAAAAACGACATACTCAGATCTTCACCAAACTTTGCAGGGATACATTGGAGGTCGAGACACGTGGAAAAAACGTACAAAACAAGAGATTGGAGACATCAAGATTTTGGACGAATTTTTGAAGAATTTTCAAATTTTCAGATAGGAGGTTCCAGATAAGGTCAAAAACTACATACTCAGATCTTCACCAAACTTTGCATGGATACATTGGATGTCAAGACACGTGGAAAAAACATACAAAACATAAGATTGGTGACATCAAGATTTTGGACGAATTTTTTAAGAATTTTCAAATTTTCAGAAAGGAGGTTCCATATAAGGTCAAAAACTACATACTCAGATCTTCACCAAACTTTGCAGGGATACATTGGATGTCAAGACACGGGGAAAAAACGTACAAAACAAGAGATTGGAGACATCAAGATTATGGACGAATTTTTTGAGAATTTTCAAATTTTCAGAAAGGAGGTTCCATATAAGGTCAAAAACTACATACTCAGATCTTCACCAAACTTTGCAGGGATACATTGGATGTCAAGACACGTGGAAAAAACGTACAAAACAAGAGATTGGAGACATCAAGATTTTGGACGAATTTTTTAAGAATTTTCAAATTTTCAGAAAGGATGTTCCAGATAAGGTCAAAAACGACATACTCAGATCTTCACCAAACTTTGCAGGGATACATTGGAGGTCGAGACACGTGGAAAAAACGTACAAAACAAGAGATTGGAGACATCAAGATTTTGGACGAATTTATTAAGAATTTTCAAATTTTCAGATAGGAGGTTCCAGATAAGGTCAAAAACTACATACTCAGATCTCCACCAAACATTGCACGGATACATTGGATGTCAAGACACGTGGAAAAAACGTACAAAACAAGAGATTGGAGACATCAAGATTTTCGACGAATTTTTGAAGAATTTTCAAATTTTCAGATAGGAGGTTCCAGATAAGATCAAAAACTACATACTCAGATCTTCACCAAACGTTGCAGGGATACTTTGCATGTCAAGACACGTGGAAAAAACGTACAAAACAAGAGATTGGAGACATCAAGATTTTCGACGAATTTTTTAAGAATTTTCAAATTTTCAGATGGGAGGTTCCAGATAAGGTCAAAAACGACATACTCAGATCGTCACCAAACTTTGCATGGATACATTGGATGTCAAGACACGTGGAAAAAACGTACAAAACAAGAGATTGGAGACATCAAGATTTTGGACGAATTTTTTGAGAATTTTCAAATTTTCAGATGGGAGGTTCCAGATAAGGTCAAAAACGACATACTCAGATCTTCACCAAACTTTGCATGGATACATTGGAAGTCAAGACACGTGGAAAAAACATACAAAACATACTATTGGTGACATCAAGATTTTGGACGAATTTTTTAAGAATTTTCAAATTTTCAGAAAGGAGGTTCCATATAAGGTCAAAAACTACATACTCAGATCTTCACCAAACTTTGCAGGGATACATTGGATGTCAAGACACGTGGAAAAAACGTACAAAACAAGAGATTGGGGTCATCAAGATTTTGGACGAATTTTTTAAGAATTTTCAAATTTTCAGATAGGAGGTTCCATATAAGGTCAAAAACTACATACTCAGATCTTCACCAAACTTTGCATGGATACATTGGATGTCAAGACACGTGGAAAAATCATACAAAACATAGGATTGGGGACATCGAGATTTTGGTCGAATTTTTTAAGAATTTTCAAATTTTCAGATAAGGTCAAAAACTACATACTCAGATCTTCACCAAACTTTGCAGGGATACATTGGATGTCAAGACACGTGGAAAAAACATACAAGACCTAGGATTGGGGACATCAAGATTTTGGTCAATTTTTTTAAGAATTTTCAAATTTTCAGGTTCCATATAAGGTCAAAAACTACATACTCAGATCTTCACCAAACTTTGCAGGGATACATTGGATGTCAAGACACGTGGAAAAAACGTACAAAACAAGAGATTGGAGACATCAAGATTTTGGACGAATTTTTTAAGAATTTTCAAATTTTCAGATAGGAGGTTCCATATAAGGTCAAAAACTACATACTCAGATCTTCACCAAACATTGCAGGGATACATTGGAGGTCAAGACACGTGGAAAAAACGTACAAAACAAGAGATTGGAGACATCAAGATTTTGGACGAATTTTTTAAAAATTTTCAAATTTTCAGATAGGAGGTTCCAGATAAGGTCTAAAACTACATACTCAGATCTTCACCAAACTTTGCAGGGATACATTGGATGTCAAGACACGTGGAAAAAACATACAAAACATAGGATTGGGGATATCAAGATTTTGTTCAAATTTTTTAAGAATTTTCAAATTTTCAGATAGGAGGTTCCATATAAGGTCAAAAACTACATACTCAGATCTTCAATAAAAAACATTGCAGGGATACATTGGATGTCAAGACACGTGGAAAAAACGTACAAAACAAGAGATTGGAGACATCAAGATTTTGGACGAATTTTTGAAGAATTTTCAAATTTTCAGATAGGAGGTTCCAGATAAGGTCAAAAACTACATACTCAGATCTTCACCAAACGTTGCAGGGATACTTTGCATGTCAAGACACGTGGAAAAAACGTACAAAACAAGAGATTGGAGACATCAAGATTTTCGACGAATTTTTTAAGAATTTTCAAATTTTCAGATGGGAGGTTCCAGATAAGGTCAAAAACTACATACTCAGATCTTCACCAAACATTGCAGGGATACATTGGATGTCAAGACACGTGGAAAAAACGTACAAAACAAGAGATTGGAGACATCAAGATTTTGGACGAATTTTTTAAGAAGTTTCAAATTTTCAGATAGGAGGTTCCATATAAGGTCAAAAACTACATACTCAGATCTTCACCAAACTTTGCATGGATACATTGGATGTCAAGACACGTGGAAAAAACGTACAAAACAAGAGATTGGAGACATCAAGATTTTCGACGAATTTTTTAAGAATTTTCAAATTTTCAGATAGGAGGTTCCATATAAGGTCAAAAACTACATACTCAGATCTTCACCAAACAATCCAGGGATACATTGGATGTCAAGACACGTGGAAAAAACGTACAAAACAAGAGATTGGAGACATCAAGATTTTCGACGAATTTTTTAAGAATTTTCAAATTTTCAGATAGGAGGTTCCATATAAGGTCAAAAACTACATACTCAGATCTTCACCAAACTTTGCAGGGATACATTGGATGTCAAGACACGTGGATAAAACGTACAAAACAAGAGATTGGAGACATCAAGATTTTGGACGAATTTTTTAACAATTTTCAAATTTTCAGATAGGTTCCAGATAAGGTCAAAAACTACATACTCAGATCTTCACCAAACTTTGCAGGGATACATTGGATGTCAAGACACGTGGAAAAAACGTACAAAACAAGAGATTGGAGACATCAAGATTTTGGGCGAATTTTTTAAGAATTTTCAAATTTTCAGAAAGGATGTTCCAGATAAGGTCAAAAACGACATACTCAGATCTTCACCAAACTTTGCAGGGATACATTGGATGTCAAGACACGTGGAAAAAACATACAAAACATAGGATTTTGGATATCAAGATTTTGGTCAAATTTTTTAAGAATTTTCAAATTTTCAGATAGGAAGTTCCATATAAGGTCATAAACTACATACTCAGATCTTCACCAAACATTGCAGGGATACATGGGATGTCAAGACACGTGGAAAAAACGTACAAAACAAGAGATTGGAGACATCAAGATTTTGGACGAATTTTTTAAGAATTTTCAAATTTTCAGATAGGAGGTTCCATATAAGGTCAAAAACTACATACTCAGATCTTCACCAAACATTGCAGGGATACATTGGATGTCAAGACACGTGGAAAAAACGTACAAAACAAGAGATTGGAGACATCAAGATTATGGACGAATTTTTTGAGAATTTTCAAATTTTCAGAAAGGAGGTTCCATATAAGGTCAAAAACTACATACTCAGATCTTCACCAAACTTTGCAGGGATACATTGGATGTCAAGACACGTGGAAAAAACGTACAAAACAAGAGATTAGAGACATCAAGATTTTCGACGAATTTTTTATGAATTTTCAAATTTTCAGAAAGGATGTTCCAGATAAGGTCAAAAACGACATACTCAGATCTTCACCAAACTTTGCAGGGTTACATTGGAGGTCGAGACACGTGGAAAAAACGTACAAAACAAGAGATTGGAGACATCAAGATTTTGGACGAATTTTTGAAGAATTTTCAAATTTTCAGATAGGAGGTTCCAGATAAGGTCAAAAACTACATACTCAGATCTCCACCAAACATTGCAGGGATACATTGGATGTCAAGACACGTGGAAAAAACGTACAAAACAAGAGATTGGAGACATCAAGATTTTGGACGAATTTTTTAAGAATTTTCAAATTTTCAGATGGGAGGTTCCAGATAAGGTCAAAAACTACATACTCAGATCTTCACCAAACGTTGCAGGGATACTTTGCATGTCAAGACACGTGGAAAAAACGTACAAAACAAGAGATTGGAGACATCAAGATTTTCGACGAATTTTTTAAGAATTTTCAAATTTTCAGATGGGAGGTTCCAGATAAGGTCAAAAACGACATACTCAGATCTTCACCAAACTTTGCAGGGATACATTGGATGTCAAGACACGTGGAAAAAACATACAAGACCTAGGATTGGGGACATCAAGATTTTGGTCAAATTTTTTAAGAATTTTCAAATTTTCAGGTTCCATATCAGGTCAAAAACTACATACTCAGATCTTCACCAAACTTTGCAGGGATACATTGGATGTCAAGACACGTGGAAAAAACGTACAAAACAAGAGATTGGAGACATCAATATTTTGGACGAATTTTTTAAAAGTTTTCAAATTTTCAGATAGGAGGTTCCAGATAAGGTCTAAAACTACATACTGAGATCTTCACCAAACTTTACTGGGATACATTGGATGTCAAGACACGTGGAAAAAACATACAAAACATAGGATTGGGGATATCAAGATTTTGGTCAAATTTTTTAAGAATTTTCAAATTTTCAGATAGGAGGTTCCATATAAGGTCAAAAACTACATACTCAGATCTTCACCAAACATTGCAGGGATACATTGGATGTCAAGACACGTGGAAAAAACGTACAAAACAAGAGATTGGAGACATCAAGATTTTGGACGAATTTTTGAAGAATTTTCAAATTTTCAGATTGGAGGGTCCAGATAAGGTCAAAAACTACATACTCAGATCTTCACCAAACGTTGCAGGGATACTTTGCATGTCAAGACACGTGGAAAAAACGTACAAAACAAGAGATTGGATACATCAAGATTTTCGACGAATTTTTTAAGAATTTTCAAATTTTCAGATGGGAGGTTCCAGATAAGGTCAAAAACGACATACTCAGATCTTCACCAAACTTTGCATGGATACATTGGATGTCAAGACACGTGGAAAAGACGTACAAAACAAGAAATTGGAGACATCAAGATTTCTGACGAATTTTTTAAGAATTTTCAAATTTTCAGAAAGGAGGTTCCGTATAAGGTCAAAAACTACATACTCAGATCTTCACCAAACTTTGCAGGGATACATTGGATGTCAAGACACGTGGAAAAAACGTACAAAACAAGAGATTGGGGTCATCAAGATTATGGACGAATTTTTTAAGAATTTTCAAATTTTCAGAAAGGAGGTTCCATATAAGGTCAAAAACTACATACTCAGATCTTCACCAAACTTTGCAGGGATACATTGGATGTCAAGACACGTGGAAAAAACGTAAAAAACAAGAGATTGGAGACATCAAGATTATGGACGAATTTTTTGAGAATTTTCAAATTTTCAGAAAGGAGGTTCCATATAAGGTCAAAAACTACATACTCAGATCTTCACCAAACTTTGCAGGGATACATTGGATGTCAAGACACGTGGAAAAAACGTACAAAACAAGAGATTAGAGACATCAAGATTTTCGACGAATTTTTTAAGAATTTTCAAATTTTCAGAAAGGATGTTCCAGATAAGGTCAAAAACGACATACTCAGATCTTCACCAAACTTTGCAGGGTTACATTGGAGGTCGAGACACGTGGAAAAAACGTACAAAACAAGAGATTGGAGACATCAAGATTTTGGACGAATTTTTGAAGAATTTTCAAATTTTCAGATAGGAGGTTCCAGATAAGGTCAAAAACTACATACTCAGATCTCCACCAAACATTGCAGGGTTACATTGGATGTCAAGACACGTGGAAAAAACGTACAAAACAAGAGATTGGAGACATCAAGATTTTGGACGAATTTTTTAAGAATTTTCAAATTTTCAGATAGGAGGTTCCAGATAAGGTCAAAAACTACATACTCAGATCTTCACCAAACGTTGCAGGGATACTTTGCATGTCAAGACACGTGGAAAAAACGTACAAAACAAGAGATTGGAGACATCAA
This sequence comes from Lepisma saccharinum, assembly GCF_977018435.1. Lineage (NCBI taxonomy): Eukaryota > Metazoa > Arthropoda > Insecta > Zygentoma > Lepismatidae > Lepisma > Lepisma saccharinum. The sequence continues at coordinate 39,108 of NW_028143314.1, forward strand.
GATTTTCGACGAATTTTTTAAGAATTTTCAAATTTTCAGATGGGAGGTTCCAGATAAGGTCAAAAACGACATACTCAGATGTTTCACCAAACTTTGCAGGGATACATTGGATGTCAAGACACGTGGAAAAAACATACAAGACCTAGGATTGGGGACATCAAGATTTTGGTCAAATTTTTTAAGAATTTTCAAATTTTCAGGTTCCATATCAGGTCAAAAACTACATACTCAGATCTTCACCAAACTTTGCAGGGATACATTGGATGTCAAGACACGTGGAAAAAACGTACAAAACAAGAGATTGGAGACATCAAGATTTTGGACGAATTTTTTAAGAATTTTCAAATTTTCAGATAGGAGGTTCCATATAAGGTCAAAAACTACATACTCAGATCTTCACCAAACATTGCAGGGATACATTGGAGGTCAAGACACGTGGAAAAAACGTACAAAACAAGAGATTGGAGACATCAATATTTTGGACGAATTTTTTAAAAGTTTTCAAATTTTCAGATAGGAGGTTCCAGATAAGGTCTAAAACTACATACTGAGATCTTCACCAAACTTTACTGGGATACATTGGATGTCAAGACACGTGGAAAAAACATACAAAACATAGGATTGGGGATATCAAGATTTTGGTCAAATTTTTTAAGAATTTTCAAATTTTCAGATAGGAGGTTCCATATAAGGTCAAAATCTACATACTCAGATCTTCACCAAACATTGCAGGGATACATTGGATGTCAAGACACGTGGAAAAAACGTACAAAACAAGAGATTGGAGACATCAAGATTTTGGACGAATTTTTGAAGAATTTTCAAATTTTCAGATAGGAGGGTCCAGATAAGGTCAAAAACTACATACTCAGATCTTCACCAAACGTTGCAGGGATACTTTGCATGTCAAGACACGTGGAAAAAACGTACAAAACAAGAGATTGGATACATCAAGATTTTGGACGAATTTTTTAAGAATTTTCAAATTTTCAGATGGGAGGTTCCAGATAAGGTCAAAAACGACATACTCAGATCTTCACCAAACTTTGCATGGATACATTGGATGTCAAGACACGTGGAAAAGACGTACAAAACAAGAAATTGGAGACATCAAGATTTCTGACGAATTTTTTAAGAATTTTCAAATTTTCAGAAAGGAGGTTCCGTATAAGGTCAAAAACTACATACTCAGATCTTCACCAAACTTTGCAGGGATACATTGGATGTCAAGACACGTGGAAAAAACGTACAAAACAAGAGATTGGGGTCATCAAGATTTTGGACGGATTTTTTAGGAATTTTCAAATTTTCAGATGGGAGGTTCCAGATAAGGTCAAAAACTACATACTCAGATCTTCACCAAACTTTGCAGTGATACATTGGATGTCAAGACACGTGGAAAAAACGTACAAAACAAGAGATTGGAGACATCAAGATTTTGGACGATTTTTTTAAGAATTTTCAAATTTTCAGATAGGAGGTTCCAGATAAGGTCAAAAACTACATACTCAGATCTTCACCAAACGTTGCAGGGATACTTTGCATGTCAAGACACGTGGAAAATACGTACAAAACAAGAGATTGGAGACATCAAGATTTTCGACGAATTTTTTAAGAATTTTCAAATTTTCAGATGGGAGGTTCCAGATAAGGTCAAAAACGACATACTCAGATCTTCACCAAACTTTGCATGGATACATTGGATGTCAAGACACGTGGGAAAAACGTACAAAACAAGAAATTGGAGACATCAAGATTTTGGACGAATTTTTTAAGAATTTTCAAATTTTCAGAAAGGAGGTTCCTTATAAGGTCAAAAACCACATAATCAGATCTTCACCAAACTTTGCAGGGATACATTGGATGTCAAGACACGTGGAAAAAACGTACAAAACAAGAGATTGGGGTCATCAAGATTTTGGACGGATTTTTTAGGAATTTTCAAATTTTCAGATGGGAGGTTCCAGATAAGATCAAAAACTACATACTCAGATCTTCACCAAACTTTGCAGGGATACATTGGATGTCAAGACACGTGGAAAAAACGTACAAAACAAGAGATTGGAGACATCAAGATTTTGAACGAATTTTTTAAGAATTTTCAAATTTTCAGATAGGAGGTTCCATATAAGGTCAAAAACTACATACTCAGATCTTCACCAAACATTGCAGGGATACATTGGATGTCAAGACACGTGGAAAAAATGTACAAAACAAGAGATTGGAGACATCAAGATTTTCGACGGATTTTTTAAGAATTTTCAAATTTTCAGATAGGAGGTTCCATATAAGGTCAAAAACTACATACTCAGATCTTCACCAAACTTAGCAGGGATACATTGGATGTCAAGACACGTGGAAAAAACATACAAGACATAGGATTGGGGACATCAAGATTTGGTCAAATTTTTTAAGAATTCTCAAATTTTCAGATAGGAGGTTCCATATAAGGTCAAAAACTACATACTCAGATCTTCACCAAACATTGCAGGGATACATTGGATGTCAAGACACGTGGAAAAAATGTACAAAACAAGAGATTGGAGACATCAAGATTTTCGACGGATTTTTTAAGAATTTTTAAATTTTCAGATGGGAGGTTCCAGATAAGGTCAAAAACGACATGCTCAGATCTTCTCCAAACTTTGCATGGATACATTGGATGTCAAGACACGTGGAAAAAACATACAAAACATAGGTTTGGGGACATCAAGATTTTGGTCGAATTTTTTAAGAATTTTCAAATTTTCAGATAGGAGGTTCCATATAAGGTCAAAAACTACATACTCAGATCTTCACCAAACTTTGCAGGGATACATTGGATGTCAAGACACGTGGAAAAAACGTACAAAACAAGAGATTGGAGACATCAAGATTTTCGACGAATTTTTTAAGAATTTTCAAATTTTCAGATGGGAGGTTCCAGATAAGGTCAAAAACGACATACTCAGATCTTCACCAAACTTTGCAGGGATACATTGGATGTCAAGACACGTGGAAAAAACATACAAGACCTAGGATTGGGGACATCAAGATTTTGGTCAAATTTTTTAAGAATTTTCAAATTTTCAGGTTCCATATCAGGTCAAAAACTACATACTCAGATCTTCACCAAACTTTGCAGGGATACATTGGATGTCAAGACACGTGGAAAAAACGTACAAAACAAGAGATTGGAGACATCAAAATTTTGGACGAATTTTTTAAGAATTTTCAAATTTTCAGATAGGAGGTTCCATATAAGGTCAAAAACTACATACTCAGATCTTCACCAAACATTGCAGGGATACATTGGAGGTCAAGACACGTGGAAAAAACGTACAAAACAAGAGATTGGAGACATCAATATTTTGGACGAATTTTTAAAAGTTTTCAAATTTTCAGATAGGAGGTTCCAGATAAGGTCTAAAACTACATACTGAGATCTTCACCAAACTTTACTGGGATACATTGGATGTCAAGACACGTGGAAAAAACATACAAAACATAGGATTGGGGACATCAAGATTTTGGTCAAATTTTTTAAGAATTTTCAAATTTTCAGATAGGAGGTTCCAGATAAGGTCAAAAACTACATACTCAGATCTTCACCAAACTTTGCAGGGATACATTGGATGTCAAGACACGTGGAAAAAACGTACAAAACAAGAGATTGGAGACATCAAGATTTTGGACGAATTTTTGAGGAATTTTCAAATTTTCAGAAATGAGGTGCCAGATAAGATCAAAAACTACATACTCAGATCTTCACCAAACTTTGCAGGGATACATTGGATGTCAAGACACGTGGGAAAAACGTACAAAACAAGAGATTGGAGACATCAAGATTTTGGACGAATTTCTTAACAATTTTCAAATTTTCAGATAGGAGGTTCCAGATAAGGTCAAAAACGACATACTCAGATCTTCACCAAACTTTGCAGGGATACATTGGATGTCAAGACACGTGGAAAAAACGTACAAAACAAGAGATTGGGGTCATCAAGATTTTGGACGGATTTTTTAGGAATTTTCAAATTTTCAGATGGGAGGTTCCAGATAAGGTCAAAAACTACATACTCAGATCTTCACCAAACTTTGCAGGGATACATTGGATGTCAAGACACGTGGAAAAAACGTACAAAACAGAAGATTGGAGACATCAAGATTTTGAACGAATTTTTTAAGAATTTTCAAATTTTCAGATAGGAGGTTCCATTAAGGTCAAAAACTACATACTCAGATCTTCACCAAACTTTGCATGGATACATTGGATGTCAAGACACGTGGAAAAAACATACAAAACATAGGATTGGGGACATCAAGATTTCGGTCGAATTTTTTAAGAATTTTCAAATTTTCAGATAGGAGGTTCCATATAAGGTCAAAAACTACATACTCAGATCTTCACCAAACTTTGCAGGGATACATTGGATGTCAAGACACGTGGAAAAAACATACAAGACCTAGGATTGGGGACATCAAGATTTTGGTCAAATTTTTAAGAATTTTCAAATTTTCAGGTTCCATATAAGGTCAAAAACTACATACTCAGATCTTCACCAAACTATGCAGGAATACATTGGATGTTAAGACACGTGGAAAAAACGTACAAAACAAGAGATTGGAGACATCAAGATTTTGGACGAATTTTTTAAGAATTTTCAAATTTTCAGAAATGCGGTTCCAGATAAGGTCAAAAACTACATACTCAGATCTTCACCAAACTTTGCAGGGATACATTGGATGTCAAGACACGTGGAAAAAACGTACAAAACAAGGGATTGGGGTCATCAAGATTTTGGACGGATTTTTTAGGAATTTTCAAATTTTCAGATGGGAGGTTCCAGATAAGGTCAAAAACTACATACTCAGATCTTCACTAAACTTTGCAGGGATACATTGGATGTCAAGACATGTGGAAAAAACATACAAAACATAAGATTCGGGTCATCAAGATTTTGGTCGAATTTTTTAAGAATTTTCAAATTTTCAGATAGGAGGTTCCATATAAAGTAAAAAACTACATACTCAGATCTTCACCGAACTTTGCAGGGATACATTGGATGTCAAGACACGTGGAAAAAACATACAAAACATAGGATTGGGGACATCAAGATTTTGGTCAAATTTTTGAAGAATTTTCAAATTTTCAGATAGGAGGTTCCAGATAAGGTCAAAAACTACATACTCAGATCTTCACCAAACGTTGCAGGGATACTTTGCATGTCAAGACACGTGGAAAAAACGTACAAACAAGAGATTGGAGACATCAAGATTTTCGACGAATTTTTTAAGAATTTTCAAATTTTCAGATGGGAGGTTCCATGTAAGGTCAAAAACGACATACTCAGATCTTCACCAAACTTTGCATGGATACATTTGATGTCAAGGCACGTGGAAAAAACGTACAAAACAAGAAATTGGAGACATCAAGATTTTGGACGAATTTTTTAAGAATTTTCAAATTTTCAGAAAGGAGTTTCCGTATAAGGTCAAAAACTACATACTCAGAACTTCACCAAACTTTGCAGGGATACATTGGATGTCAAGACACGTGGAAAAAACGTACAAAACAAGAGATTGGGGTCATCAAGATTTTGGACGGATTTTTTAGGAATTTTCAAATTTTCAGATGGGAGGTTCCAGATAAGGTCAAAAACTACATACTCAGATCTTCACCAAACTTTGCAGTGATACATTGGATGTCAAGACACGTGGAAAAAACGTACAAAACAAGAGATTGGAGACATCAAGATTTTGAACGAATTTTTTAAGAATTTTCAAATTTTCAGATAGGAGGTTCCATATAAGGTCAAAAACTACATACTCAGATCTTCACCAAACTTTGCATGGATACATTGGATGTCAAGACACGTGGAAAAAACATACAAAACATAGGATTGGGGACATCAAGATTTTGGTCGAATTTTTTAAGAATTTTCAAATTTTCAGATAGGAGGTTCCATATAAGGTCAAAAACTACATACTCAGATCTTCCCCAAACTTAGCAGGGATACATTGGATGTCAAGACACGTGGAAAAACATACAAGACATAGGATTCTGGACATCAAGATTTTGGTCAAATTTTTTAAGAATTTTCAAATTTTCAGATAGGAGGTTCCATATAAGGTCAAAAACTACATACTCAGATCTTCACCAAACATTGCAGGAATACAATGGATGTCAAGACACGTGGAAAAAATGTACAAAACAAGAGATTGGAGACATCAAGATTTTCGACGGATTTTTTAAGAATTTTCAAATTTTCAGATGGGAGGTTCCAGATAAGGTCAAAAACGACATACTCAGATCTTCACCAAACTTTGCATGGATACATTGGATGTCAAGACACGTGGAAAAAACATACAAAACATAGGATTGGGGACATCAAGATTTTGGTCGAATTTTTTAAGAATTTTCAAATTTTCAGAAATGAGGTGCCAGATAAAGTCAAAAACTACATACTCAGATCTTCACCAAACTTTGCAGGGATACATTGGATGTCAAGACACGTGGAAAAAACGTACAAAACAAGAGATTGGAGACATCAAGATTTTGGACGAATTTTTTAAGAATTTTCAAATTTTCAGAAAGGATGTTCCAGATAAGGTCAAAAACGACATACTCAGATCTTCACCAAACTTTGCAGGGATACATTGCAGGTCGAGACACGTGGAAAAAACGTACAAAACAAGAGATTGGAGACAACAAGATTTTGGACGAATTTTTTAAAAATTTTCAAATTTTCAGATAGGAGGTTCCAGATAAAGTCAAAAACTACATACTCAGATCTTCACCAAACTTTGCAGGGATACATTGGATGTCAAGACACGTGGAAAAAACATACAAAACATAGGATTGGGGATATCAAGATTTTGGTCAAATTTTTTAAGAATTTTCAAATTTTCAGATAGGAGGTTCCATATAAGGTCAAAAACTACATACTCAGATCTTCACCAAACATTGCAGGGATACATTGGATGTCAAGACACGTGGAAAAAACGTACAAAACAAGAGATTGGATTCATCAAGATTTTGGAAGAATTTTTTAAGAATTTTCAAATTTTCAGATGGGAGGTTCCATATAAGGTCAAAAACTACATACTCAGATCTTCACCAAACTTTGCAGGGATACATTGGATGTAAAGACACGTGGAAAAAACATACAAGACCTAGGTTTGGGGACATCAAGATTTTGGTCAAATTTTTTAAGAATTTTCAAATTTTCAAGTTCCATATAAGGTCAAAAACTACATACTCAGATCTTCACCAAACTTTGCAGGAATATATTGGATGTTAAGACACGTGGAAAAAACGTACAAAACAAGAGATTGGAGACATCAAGATTTTGGACGAATTTTTTAAGAATTTTAAAATTTTCAGAAATGCGGTTCCAGATAAGGTCAAAAACTACATACTCAGATCTTCACCAAACTTTGCAGGGATACATTGGATGTCAAGACACGTGGAAAAAACGTACAAAACAAGAGATTGGATTCATCAAGATTTTGGAAGAATTTTTTAAGAATTTTCAAATTTTCAGATGGGAGGTTCCAGATAAGGTCAAAAACGACATACTCAGATCTTCACCAAACTTTGCAGGAATACATTGGATGTCAAGACACGTGGAAAAACATACAAAACATAAGATTCGGGACATCAAGATTTTGGTCGAATTTTTTAAGAATTTTCAAATTTTCAGATAGGAGGTTCCATATAAGGTAAAAAACTACATACTCAGATCTTCACCGAACTTTGCAGGGATACATTGGATGTCAAGACACGTGGAAAAAACATACAAAACATAGGATTGGGGACATCAAGATTTTGGTCAAATTTTTTAAGAATTTTCAAATTTTCAGATAGGAGGTTCCATATAAGGTCAAAAACTACATACTCAGATCTTCACCAAACATTGCAGGGATACATTGGATGTCAAGACACGTGGAAAAAACGTACAAAACAAGAGATTGGAGACATCAAGATTTTGGACGAATTTTTGAAGAATTTTCAAATTTTCAGATAGGAGGTTTAAGGTCAAAAACTACATACTCAGATCTTCACCAAACGTTGCAGGGATACTTTGCATGTCAAGACACGTGGAAAAAACGTACAAAACAAGAGATTGGAGACATCAAGATTTTCGTCGAATTTTTTAAGAATTTTCAAATTTTCAGATGGGAGGTTCCAGATAAGGTTCAAAACGACATACTCAGATCTTCACCAAACTTTGCATGGATACATTGGATGTCAAGACACGTGGAAAAAACGTACAAAACAAGAAATTGGAGACATCAAGATTTTGGACGAATTTTTTAAGAATTTTCAAATTTTCAGAAAGGAGGTTCCGTATAAGGTCAAAAACTACATACTCAGATCTTCACCAAACTTTGCAGGGATACATTGGATGTCAAGACACGTGGAAAAAACGTACAAAACAAGAGATTGGGGTCATCAAGATTTTGGACGGATTTTTTAGGAATTTTCAAATTTTCAGATGGGAGGTTCCAGATAAGGTCAAAAACTACATACTCAGATCTTCACCAAACTTTGCAGTAATACATTGGATGTCAAGACACGTGGAAAAAACGTACAAAACAAGAGATTGGAGACATCAAAATTTGAACGAATTTTTTAAGAATTTTCAAATTTTCAGATAGGAGGTTCCATATAAGGTCAAAAACTACATACTCAGATCTTCACCAAACTTTGCATGGATACATTGGATGTCAAGACACGTGGAAAAAACATACAAAACATAGGATTGGGGACATCAAGATTTTGGTCGAATTTTTTAAGAATTTTCAAATTTTCAGATAGGAGGTTCCATATAAGGTCAAAAACTACATACTCAGATCTTCACCAAACTTAGCAGGGATACATTGGATGTCAAGACACGTGGAAAAAACATACAAGACATAGGATTGGGGACATCAAGATTTTTGTCAAATTTTTTAAGAATTTTCAAATTTTCAGATAGGAGGTTCCATATAAGGTCAAAAACTACATACTCAGATCTTCACCAAACATTGCAGGAATACAATGGATGTCAAGACACGTGGAAAAAATGTACAAAACAAGAGATTGGAGACATCAAGATTTTCGACGGATTTTTTAAGAATTTTCAAATTTTCAGATGGGAGGTTCCAGATAAAGTCAAAAACGACATACTCAGATCTTCACCAAACTCTGCATGGATACATTGGATGTCAAGACACGTGGAAAAAACATACAAAACATAGGATTGGGGACATCAAGATTTTGGTCAAATTTTTTAAGAATTTTCAAATTTTCAGATAGGAGGTTCCATATAAGGTCAAAAACTACATACTCAGATCTTCACCAAACATTGCAGGGATACATTAGATGTCAAGACACGTGGAAAAAACGTACAAAACAAGCGATTGGAGACATCAAGATTTTCGACGAATTTTTTAAGAATTTTCAAATTTTCAGATGGGAGGTTCCAGATAAGGTCAAAAACGACATACTCAGATCTTCACCAAACTTTGCATGGATACATTGGATGTCAAGACACGTGGAAAATCATACAAAACATAGAATTGGGGACATCAAGATTTTGGTCGAATTTTTTAAGAATTTTCAAATTTTCAGATAGGAGGTTCCAGATAAGGTCAAAAACTACATACTCAGATCTTCACCAAACTTTGCAGGGATACATTGGATGTCAAGACACGTGGGGAAAACATACAAACCAAGAGATTGGAGACATCAAGATTTTGGACGAATTTTTTAAGAATTTTCAAATTTTCAGATAGGAGGTTCCAGATAAGGTCAAAAACTACATACTCAGATCTTCACCAAACTTTGCAGGGATACATTGAATGTCAAGACACGTTTGAAAAAACGTACAAAACAAGAGATTGGGGTCATCAAGATTTTGGACGGATTTTTTAGGAATTTTCAAATTTTCAGAAATGCGGTTCCAGATAAGGTCAAAAACTACATACTCAGATCTTCACCAAACTTTGCAGGGATACATTGGATGTCAAGACACGTGGAAAAAACGTACAAAACAAGAGATTTGAGACATCAAGATTTTGGACCAATTTTTTAAGAATTTTCAAATTTTCAGAAATGCGGTTCCATATAAGGTCAAAAACTACATACTCAGATCTTCACCAAACTTTGCAGGGATACATTGGATGTCAAGTGACGTGGAAAAAACGTACAAAACAAGAGATTGGAGACATCAAGATTTTGGAAGAATTTTTTAAGAATTTTCAAATTTTCAGATGGGAGGTTCCATATAAGGTCAAAAACTACATACTCAGATCTTCACCAAACTTTGCATGGATACATTGGATGTCAAGACACGTGGAAAAAACGTACAAAACAAGAAATTGGAGACATCAAGATTTTGGTCAAATTTTTTAAGAATTTTCAAATTTTCAGATAGGAGGTTCCATATAAGGTCAAAAACTACATACTCAGATCTTCACCAAACATTGCAGGGATACATTGGATGTCAAGACACGTGGAAAAACGTACAAAACAAGAGATTGGAGACATCAAGATTTCGGACGAATTTTTTAAGAATTTTCAAATTTTCAGATAGGAGGTTCCAGATAAGGTCAAAAACTACATACTCAGATCTTCACCAAACTTTGCAGGGATACATTGGATGTCAAGACACGTGGGAAAAACATACAAAACATAGGATTGGGGACATCAAGATTTTGGTCAAATTTTTTAAGAATTTTCAAATTTTCAGATAGGAGGTTCCATATAAGGTCAAAAACTACATACTCAGATCTTCACCAAACATTGCAGGGATACATTGGATGTCAAGACACGTGGAAAAAACGTACAAAACAAGCGATTGGAGACATCAAGATTTTCGACGAATTTTTTAAGAATTTTCAAATTTTCAGATGGGAGGTTCCAGATAAGGTCAAAAACGACATACTCAGATCTTCACCAAACTTTGCATGGATACATTGGATGTCAAGACACGTGGAAAAAACGTACAAAACATAGAATTGGGGACATCAAGATTTTGGTCGAATTTTTTAAGAATTTTCAAATTTTCAGATAGGAGGTTCCATATAAGGTCAAAAACTACATACTCAGATCTTCACCAAACTTTGCATGGATACATTGGATGTCAAGACACGTGGAAAAAACGTACAAAACAAGAGATTGGAGACATCAAGATTTTGGACGAATTTTTTAAGAATTTTCAAATTTTCAGATAGGAGGTTCCAGATAAGGTCAGAAACTACATACTCAGATCTTCACCAAACATTGCAGGGATACATTGGATGTCAAGACACGTGGAAAAAACGTACAAAACAAGCGATTGGAGACATCAAAATTTTCGACGAATTTTTTAAGAATTTTCAAATTTTCAGATGGGATGTTCCAGATAAGGTCAAAAACGACATACGCAGATCTTCACCAAACTTTGCATGGATACATTGGATGTCAAGACACGTGGAAAAAACGTACAAAACATAGAATTGGGGACATTTAGATTTTGGTCGAATTTTTTAAGAATTTTCAAATTTTCAGATAGGAGGTTCCATATAAGGTCAAAAACGACATACTCAGATCTTCACCAAACTTTGCATGGATACATTGGATGTCAAGATACGTGGAAAAAACATACAAAACATAGAATTGGGGACTTCAAGATTTTGTCGAATTTATTAAGAATTTTCAAATTTTCAGATAGGAGGTTCCATATAAGGTCAAAAACTACATACTCAGATCTTCACCAAACTTTGCATGGATACATTGGATGTCAAGACACGTGGAAAAAACGTACAAAACAAGAGATTGGAGACATCAAGATTTTGGACGAATTTTTGAGGAATTTTCAAATTTTCAGAAATGAGGTTCCAGATAAGGTCAAAAACTACATACTCAGATCTTCACCAAACTTTGCAGGGATACATTGGATGTCAAGACACGTGGGGAAAACATACAAACCAAGAGATTGGAGACATCAAGATTTTGGACGAATTTTTTAAGAATTTTCAAATTTTCAGATAGGAGGTTCCAGATAAGGTCAAAAACTACATACTCAGATCTTCACCAAACTTTGCAGGGATACATTGGATGTCAAGACACGTGGAAAAAACGTACAAAACAAGAGATTGGGGTCATCAAGATTTTGGACGGATTTTTTAGGAATTCTCAAATTTTCAGAAATGCGGTTCCAGATAAGGTCAAAAACTACATACTCAGATCTTCACCAAACTTTGCAGGGATACATTGGATGTCAAGACACGTGGAAAAAACGTACAAAACAAGCGATTGGAGACATCAAGATTTTGGACGAATTTTTTTAAGAATTTTCAAATTTTCAGAAATGCGGTTCCAGATAAGGTCAAAAACTACATACTCAGATCTTCACCAAACTTTGCAGGGATACATTGGATGTCAAGTGACGTGGAAAAAACGTACAAAACAAGAGATTGGAGACATCAAGATTTTGGAAGAATTTTTTAAGAATTTTCAAATTTTCAGAAATGCGGTTCCAGATAAGGTCAAAAACTACATACTCAGATCTTCAACAAACTTTGCAGGGATACATTGGATGTCAAGACACGTGGAAAAAACGTACAAAACAAGAGATTGGAGACATCAAGATTTTGGACGAATTTTTTAAGAATTTTCAAATTTTCAGATAGGAGGTTCCAGATAAGGTCAAAAACTACATACTCAGATCTTCACCAAACTTTGCAGGGATACATTGGATGTCAAGACACGTGGAAAAAACGTACAAAACAAGAGATTGGAGACATCAAGATTTTGGAAGAATTTTTTAAGAATTTTCAAATTTTCGGAAAGGATGTTCCAGATAAGGTCAAAAATGACATACTCAGATCTTCACCAAACTTTGCAGGGATACATTGGATGTCAAGACACGTGGAAAAAAACAACATAGGATTGGGGACATCAAGATTTTGGTCAAATTTTTTAAGAATTTTCAAATTTTCAGATAGGAGGTTCCATATAAGGTCAAAAACTACATACTCAGATCTTCACCAAACATTGCAGGGATACATTGGATGTCAAGACACGTGGAAAAAACGTACAAAACAAGAGATTGGAGACATCAAGATTTTCGACGAATTTTTTAAGGATTTTCAAATTTTCAGATGGGAGGTTCCAGATAAGGTCAAAAACGACATACTCAGATCTTCACCAAACTTTGCATGGATACATTGGATGTCAAGACACGTGGAAAAAACATACAAAACATAGAATTGGGGACATCAAGATTTTGGTCGAATTTTTTAAGAATTTTCAAATTTTCAGATGGGAGGTTCCATATAAGGTCAAAAACTACATACTCAGATCTTCACCAAACTTTGCATGGATACATTGGATGTCAAGACACGTGGAAAAAACGTACAAAACAATAGATTGGAGACATCAAGATTTTGGACGAATTTTTTAAGAATTTTCAAATTTTCAGATAGGAGGTTCCAGATAAGGTCAAAAACTACATACTCAGATCTTCACCAAACTTTGCAGGGATACATTGGATGTCAAGACACGTGGAAAAAACGTACAAAACAAGAGATTGGAGACATCAAGATTTTGGAAGAATTTTTTAGGAATTTTCAAATTTTCAGATGGGAGGTTCCAGATAAGGTCAAAAACTACATACTCAGATCTTCACCAAACTTTCCAGGGATACATTGGATGTCAAGACACGTGGAAAAACGTACAAAACAAGAGATTGGAGACATCAAGATTTTGGACGAATTTTTTAAGAATTTTCAAATTTTCAGATTTGAAGTTCCATATAAGGTCAAAAACTACATACTCAGATCTTCACCAAACTTTGCATGGATACATTGGATGTCAAGACACGTGGAAAAAACATACACAACATAGGATTGGAGACATCAAGATTTTGGTCGAATTTTTTAAGAATTTTCAAATTTTCAGATATGAGGTTCCATATAAGGTCAAAGACTACATACTCAGATCTTCACCAAACTTTGCAGGGATACATTGGATGTCAAGACACGTGGAAAAAACATACAAGACATAGGATTGGGGACATCAAGATTTTGGACGGATTTTTTAGGAATTTTCAAATTTTCAGATGGGAGGTTCCAGATAAGGTCAAAAACTACATACTCAGATCTTCACCAAACTTTGCAGGGATACATTGGATGTCAAGACACGTGGAAAAAACGTACAAAACAAGAGATTGGAGACGTCAAGATTTTGGACGAATTTTTTAAGAATTTTCAAATTTTCAGAAAGGATGTTCCAGATAAGGTCAAAAACGACATACTCAGATCTTCACCAAACTTTGCAGGGATACATTGGATGTCAAGACACGTGGAAAAAACGTACAAAACAAGAGATTGGAGACATCAAGATTTTGGACGAATTTTTTAAGAATTTTCAAATTTTCAGATAGGAGGTTCCAGATAAAGTCAAAAACTACATACTCAGATCTTCACCAAACTTTGCAGGGATACATTGGATGTCAAGACACGTGGAAAAAACGTACAAAACAAGAGATTGGAGACATCAAGATTTTGGACGAATTTTTTAAGAATTTTCAAATTTTCAGATAGTATGTTCCAGATAAGGTCAAAAACTACATACTCAGATCTTCACCAAACGTTGCAGGGATTCTTTGCATGTCAAGACACGTGGAAAAAACGTACAAAACAAGAGATTGGGGACATCAAGATTTTGGACGAATTTTTTAAGAATTTTCAAATTTTCAGAAAGGAGGTTCCATATAAGGTCAAAAACTACATACTCAGATCTTCACCAAACTTTGCAGGGATACATTGGATGTCAAGACACGTGGAAAAAACGTACAAAACAAGAGATTGGAGACATCAAGATTTTGGACGAATTTTTTAAGAATTTTCAAATTTTCAGATGGGAGGTTCCAGATAAGGTCAAAAACGACATACTCAGATCTTCACCAAACGTTGCAGGGATACTTTGCATGTCAAGACACGTGGAAAAAACGTACGAAACAAGAGATTGGGGACATCAAGATTTTGGACGAATTTTTTAAGAATTTTCAAATTTTTAGAAAGGAGGTTCCATATATGGTCAAAAACTACATACTCAGATCTTCACCAAACATTGCAGGGATACATTGGATGTCAAGACACGTGGAAAAAACGTACAAAACAAGAGATTGGAGACATCAAGATTTTGGACGAATTTTTTCAAAATTTTCAAATTTTCAGATGGGTGGTTCTAGATAAGGTCAAAAACGACATACTCAGATCTTCACCAAACTTTGCATGGATACATTGGATGTCAAGACACGTGGAAAAAACATACAAAACATAGGATTGGGGACATCAAGATTTTGGACGAATTTTTTAAGAATTTTCAAATTTTCAGAAAGGAGGTTCCATATAAGGTCAAAAACTACATACTCAGATCTTCACCAAACGTTGCAGGGATACTTTGCATGTCAAGACACGTGGAAAAAACGTACAAAACAAGAGATTGGAGACATCAAGATTTTGGACGAATTTTTTAAGAATTTTCAAATTTTCAGATTGGAAGTTCAAGAAAAGGTCAAAAACTAAATACTCAGATCTTCACCAAACTTTGCAGGGATACATTAGATGTCAAGACACGTGGAAAAAACGTACAAAACAAGAGATTGGAGACATCAAGATTTTGGACGAATTTTTGAGGAATTTTCAAATTTTCAGAAATGAGGTTCCAGATAAGGTCAAAAACGACATACTCAGATCTTCACCAAACTTTGCAGGGATACATTGGATGTCAAGACACGTGGGAAAAACGTTCAAAACAAGAGATTGGAGACATCAAGATTTTGGACGAATTTTTTAACAATTTTCAAATTTTCAGATAGGAGGTTCCAGATAAGGTCAAAAACTACATACTCAGATCTTCACCAAACTTTGCAGGGATACATTGGATGTCAAGACACGTGGAAAAAACGTTCAAAACAAGAGATTGGAGACATCAAGATTTTGGACGAATTTTTTAAGAATTTTCAAATTTTCAGAAAGGATGTTCCAGATAAGGTCAAAAACGACATACTCAGATCTTCACCAAACTCTGCAGGGATACATTGGATGTCAAGACACGTGGAAAAAACATACAAAACATAGGATTGGGGACATCAAGATTTTGGTCAAATTTTTTAAGAATTTTCAAATTTTCAGATAGGAGGTTCCATATAAGGTCAAAAACTACATACTCAGATCTTCACCAAACTTTGCAGGGATATATTGGATGTCAAGACACGTGGAAAAAACGTACAAAACAAGAGATTGGAGACATCAAGATTTTGGACGAATGTTTTAAGAATTTTCAAATTTTCAGAAAGGAGGTTCCATATAAGGTCAAAAACTACATACTCAGATCTTCACCAAACTTTGCAGGGATACATTGAATGTCAAGACACGTGGAAAAAACGTACAAAACAAGAGATTGGTGTCATCAAGATTTTGGACGGATTTTTTAGGAATTTTCAAATTTTCAGATGGGAGGTTCCAGATAAGGTCAAAAACTACATACTCAGATCTTCACCAAACTTTGCAGGGATACATTGGATGTCAAGACACGTGGAAAAAACGTACAAAACAAGAGATTGGAGACATCAAGATTTTGGACGAATTTTTTAAGAATTTTCAAATTTTCAGATGGGAGGTTCCAGATAAGGTCAAAAACGACATACTCAGATCTTCACCAAACTTTGCATGGATACATTGGATGTCAAGACACGTGGAAAAAACATACAAAACATAGGATTGGTGACATCAAGATTTTGGACGAATTTTTGAGGAATTTTCAAATTTTCAGAAATGAGGTTCCAGATAAGGTCAAAAACTACATACTCAGATCTTCACCAAACTTTGCAGGGATACATTGGATGTCAAGACACGTGGAAAAAACGTACAAAACAAGAGATTGGAGACATCAAGATTTTCGACGAATTTTTTAAGAATTTTCAAATTTTCAGAAAGGATGTTCCAGATAAGGTCAAAAACGACATACTCAGATCTTCACCAAACTTTGCAGGGATCCATTGGAGGTCGAGACACGTGGAAAAAACGTACAAAACAAGAGATTGGAGACATCAAGATTTTGGACGAATTTTTGAAGAATTTTCAAATTTTCAGATAGGAGGTTCCAGATAAGGTCTAAAACTACATACTCAGATCTCCACCAAACATTGCAGGAATACATTGGATGTCAAGACACGTGGAAAAAACGTACAAAACAAGAGATTGGAGACATCAAGATTTTGGACGAATTTTTTAACAATTTTCAAATTTTCAGATAGGAGGTTCCAGATAAAGTCAAAAACTACATACTCAGATCTTCACCAGACTTTGCAGGGATACATTGGATGTCAAGACACGTGGAAAAAACGTACAAAACAAGAGATTGGAGACATCAAGATTTTGGACGAATTTTTTAAGAATTTTCAAATTTTCAGATAGCATGTTCCAGATAAGGTCAAAAACTACATACTCAGATCTTCACCAAACGTTGCAGGGATACTTTGCATGTCAAGACACGTGGAAAAAACGTACAAAACAAGAGATTGGGGTCATCAAGATTTTGGACGAATTTTTTAAGAATTTTCAAATTTTCAGAAAGGAGGTTCCATATAAGGTCAAAAACTACATACTCTGATCTTCACCAACCTTTGCAGGGATACATTGGATGTCAAGACACGTGGAAAAACGTACAAAACAAGAGATTGGAGACATCAAGATTTTGGACGAATTTTTTAAGAATTTTCAAATTTTCAGATGGGAGATTCCAGATAAGGTCAAAAACGACATACTCAGATCTTCACCAAACGTTGCAGGGATACTTTGCATGTCAAGACACGTGGAAAAAACGTACGAAACAAGAGATTGGGGACATCAAGATTTTGGACGAATACTCAGATCTTCACCAAACTTTGCAGGGATACATTGGATGTCAAGACACGGGGAAAAAACGTACAAAACAAGAGATTGGAGACATCAAGATTATGGACGAATTTTTTGAGAATTTTCAAATTTTCAGAAAGGAGGTTCCATATAAGGTCAAAAACTACATACTCAGATCTTCACCAAACTTTGCAGGGATACATTGGATGTCAAGACACGTGGAAAAAACGTACAAAACAAGAGATTGGAGACATCAAGATTTTGGACGAATTTTTTAAGAATTTTCAAATTTTCAGAAAGGATGTTCCAGATAAGGTCAAAAACGACATACTCAGATCTTCACCAAACTTTGCAGGGATACATTGGAGGTCGAGACACGTGGAAAAAACGTACAAAACAAGAGATTGGAGACATCAAGATTTTGGACGAATTTTTGAAGAATTTTCAAATTTTCAGATAGGAGGTTCCAGATAAGGTCAAAAACTACATACTCAGATCTCCACCAAACATTGCACGGATACATTGGATGTCAAGACACGTGGAAAAAACGTACAAAACAAGAGATTGGAGACATCAAGATTTTCGACGAATTTTTGAAGAATTTTCAAATTTTCAGATAGGAGGTTCCAGATATGATCAAAAACTACATACTCAGATCTTCACCAAACGTTGCAGGGATACTTTGCATGTCAAGACACGTGGAAAAAACGTACAAAACAAGAGATTGGAGACATCAAGATTTCCAACGAATTTTTTAAGAATTTTCAAATTTTCAGATGGGAGGTTCCAGATAAGGTCAAAAACGACATACTCAGATCGTCACCAAACTTTGCATGGATACATTGGATGTCAAGACACGTGGAAAAAACGTACAAAACAAGAGATTGGAGACATCAAGATTTTGGACGAATTTTTTGAGAATTTTCAAATTTTCAGATGGGAGGTTCCAGATAAGGTCAAAAACGACATACTCAGATCTTCACCAAACTTTGCATGGATACATTGGATGTCAAGACACGTGGAAAAAACATACAAAACATAGGATTGGTGACATCAAGATTTTGGACGAATTTGTTAAGAATTTTCAAATTTTCAGAAAGGAGGTTCCATATAAGGTCAAAAACTACATACTCAGATCTTCACCAAACTTTGCAGGGATACATTGGATGTCAAGACACGTGGAAAAAACGTACAAAACAAGAGATTGGAGACATCAAGATTTTGGACGAATTTTTTAAGAATTTTCAAATTTTCAGAAAGGATGTTCCAGATAAGGTCAAAAACGACATACTCAGATCTTCACCAAACTTTGCAGGGATACATTGGAGGTCGAGACACGTGGAAAAAACGTACAAAACAAGAGATTGGAGACATCAAGATTTTGGACGAATTTTTGAAGAATTTTCAAATTTTCAGATTGGAGGTTCCAGATAAGGTCAAAAACTACATACTCAGATCTTCACCAAACGTTGCAGGGATACTTTGCATGTCAAGACACGTGGAAAAAACGTACAAAACAAGAGATTGGAGACATCAAGATTTTCAACGAATTTTTTAAGAATTTTCAAATTTTCAGATGGGAGGTTCCAGATAAGGTCAAAAACGACATACTCAGATCTTCACCAAACTTTGCAGGGATACATTGGAGGTCGAGACACGTGGAAAAAACGTACAAAACAAGAGATTGGAGACATCAAGATTTTGGACGAATTTTTGAAGAATTTTCAAATTTTCAGATAGGAGGTTCCAGATAAGGTCAAAAACTACATACTCAGATCTTCACCAAACTTTGCATGGATACATTGGATGTCAAGACACGTGGAAAAAACATACAAAACATAGGATTGGTGACATCAAGATTTTGGACGAATTTTTTAAGAATTTTCAAATTTTCAGAAAGGAGGTTCCATATAAGGTCAAAAACTACATACTCAGATCTTCACCAAACTTTGCAGGGATACATTGGATGTCAAGACACGGGGAAAAAACGTACAAAACAAGAGATTGGAGACATCAAGATTATGGACGAATTTTTGGAGAATTTTCAAATTTTCAGAAAGGAGGTTCCATATAAGGTCAAAAACTACATACTCAGATCTTCACCAAACTTTGCAGGGATACATTGGATGTCAAGTGACGTGGAAAAAACGTACAAAACAAGAGATTGGAGACATCAAGATTTTGGAAGAATTTTTTAAGAATTTTCAAATTTTCAGAAATGCGGTTCCAGATAAGGTCAAAAACTACATACTCAGATCTTCAACAAACTTTGCAGGGATACATTGGATGTCAAGACACGTGGAAAAAACGTACAAAACAAGAGATTGGAGACATCAAGATTTTGGACGAATTTTTTAAGAATTTTCAAATTTTCAGATAGGAGGTTCCAGATAAGGTCAAAAACTACATACTCAGATCTTCACCAAACTTTGCAGGGATACATTGGATGTCAAGACACGTGGAAAAAACGTACAAAACAAGAGATTGGAGACATCAAGATTTTGGAAGAATTTTTTAAGAATTTTCAAATTTTCGGAAAGGATGTTCCAGATAAGGTCAAAAATGACATACTCAGATCTTCACCAAACTTTGCAGGGATACATTGGATGTCAAGACACGTGGAAAAAAACAACATAGGATTGGGGACATCAAGATTTTGGTCAAATTTTTTAAGAATTTTCAAATTTTCAGATAGGAGGTTCCATATAAGGTCAAAAACTACATACTCAGATCTTCACCAAACATTGCAGGGATACATTGGATGTCAAGACACGTGGAAAAAACGTACAAAACAAGAGATTGGAGACATCAAGATTTTCGACGAATTTTTTAAGGATTTTCAAATTTTCAGATGGGAGGTTCCAGATAAGGTCAAAAACGACATACTCAGATCTTCACCAAACTTTGCATGGATACATTGGATGTCAAGACACGTGGAAAAAACATACAAAACATAGAATTGGGGACATCAAGATTTTGGTCGAATTTTTTAAGAATTTTCAAATTTTCAGATGGGAGGTTCCATATAAGGTCAAAAACTACATACTCAGATCTTCACCAAACTTTGCATGGATACATTGGATGTCAAGACACGTGGAAAAAACGTACAAAACAATAGATTGGAGACATCAAGATTTTGGACGAATTTTTTAAGAATTTTCAAATTTTCAGATAGGAGGTTCCAGATAAGGTCAAAAACTACATACTCAGATCTTCACCAAACTTTGCAGGGATACATTGGATGTCAAGACACGTGGAAAAAACGTACAAAACAAGAGATTGGAGACATCAAGATTTTGGAAGAATTTTTTAGGAATTTTCAAATTTTCAGATGGGAGGTTCCAGATAAGGTCAAAAACTACATACTCAGATCTTCACCAAACTTTCCAGGGATACATTGGATGTCAAGACACGTGGAAAAACGTACAAAACAAGAGATTGGAGACATCAAGATTTTGGACGAATTTTTTAAGAATTTTCAAATTTTCAGATTTGAAGTTCCATATAAGGTCAAAAACTACATACTCAGATCTTCACCAAACTTTGCATGGATACATTGGATGTCAAGACACGTGGAAAAAACATACACAACATAGGATTGGAGACATCAAGATTTTGGTCGAATTTTTTAAGAATTTTCAAATTTTCAGATATGAGGTTCCATATAAGGTCAAAGACTACATACTCAGATCTTCACCAAACTTTGCAGGGATACATTGGATGTCAAGACACGTGGAAAAAACATACAAGACATAGGATTGGGGACATCAAGATTTTGGACGGATTTTTTAGGAATTTTCAAATTTTCAGATGGGAGGTTCCAGATAAGGTCAAAAACTACATACTCAGATCTTCACCAAACTTTGCAGGGATACATTGGATGTCAAGACACGTGGAAAAAACGTACAAAACAAGAGATTGGAGACGTCAAGATTTTGGACGAATTTTTTAAGAATTTTCAAATTTTCAGAAAGGATGTTCCAGATAAGGTCAAAAACGACATACTCAGATCTTCACCAAACTTTGCAGGGATACATTGGATGTCAAGACACGTGGAAAAAACGTACAAAACAAGAGATTGGAGACATCAAGATTTTGGACGAATTTTTTAAGAATTTTCAAATTTTCAGATAGGAGGTTCCAGATAAAGTCAAAAACTACATACTCAGATCTTCACCAAACTTTGCAGGGATACATTGGATGTCAAGACACGTGGAAAAAACGTACAAAACAAGAGATTGGAGACATCAAGATTTTGGACGAATTTTTTAAGAATTTTCAAATTTTCAGATAGTATGTTCCAGATAAGGTCAAAAACTACATACTCAGATCTTCACCAAACGTTGCAGGGATTCTTTGCATGTCAAGACACGTGGAAAAAACGTACAAAACAAGAGATTGGGGACATCAAGATTTTGGACGAATTTTTTAAGAATTTTCAAATTTTCAGAAAGGAGGTTCCATATAAGGTCAAAAACTACATACTCAGATCTTCACCAAACTTTGCAGGGATACATTGGATGTCAAGACACGTGGAAAAAACGTACAAAACAAGAGATTGGAGACATCAAGATTTTGGACGAATTTTTTAAGAATTTTCAAATTTTCAGATGGGAGGTTCCAGATAAGGTCAAAAACGACATACTCAGATCTTCACCAAACGTTGCAGGGATACTTTGCATGTCAAGACACGTGGAAAAAACGTACGAAACAAGAGATTGGGGACATCAAGATTTTGGACGAATTTTTTAAGAATTTTCAAATTTTTAGAAAGGAGGTTCCATATATGGTCAAAAACTACATACTCAGATCTTCACCAAACATTGCAGGGATACATTGGATGTCAAGACACGTGGAAAAAACGTACAAAACAAGAGATTGGAGACATCAAGATTTTGGACGAATTTTTTCAAAATTTTCAAATTTTCAGATGGGTGGTTCTAGATAAGGTCAAAAACGACATACTCAGATCTTCACCAAACTTTGCATGGATACATTGGATGTCAAGACACGTGGAAAAAACATACAAAACATAGGATTGGGGACATCAAGATTTTGGACGAATTTTTTAAGAATTTTCAAATTTTCAGAAAGGAGGTTCCATATAAGGTCAAAAACTACATACTCAGATCTTCACCAAACGTTGCAGGGATACTTTGCATGTCAAGACACGTGGAAAAAACGTACAAAACAAGAGATTGGAGACATCAAGATTTTGGACGAATTTTTTAAGAATTTTCAAATTTTCAGATTGGAAGTTCAAGAAAAGGTCAAAAACTAAATACTCAGATCTTCACCAAACTTTGCAGGGATACATTAGATGTCAAGACACGTGGAAAAAACGTACAAAACAAGAGATTGGAGACATCAAGATTTTGGACGAATTTTTGAGGAATTTTCAAATTTTCAGAAATGAGGTTCCAGATAAGGTCAAAAACGACATACTCAGATCTTCACCAAACTTTGCAGGGATACATTGGATGTCAAGACACGTGGGAAAAACGTTCAAAACAAGAGATTGGAGACATCAAGATTTTGGACGAATTTTTTAACAATTTTCAAATTTTCAGATAGGAGGTTCCAGATAAGGTCAAAAACTACATACTCAGATCTTCACCAAACTTTGCAGGGATACATTGGATGTCAAGACACGTGGAAAAAACGTTCAAAACAAGAGATTGGAGACATCAAGATTTTGGACGAATTTTTTAAGAATTTTCAAATTTTCAGAAAGGATGTTCCAGATAAGGTCAAAAACGACATACTCAGATCTTCACCAAACTCTGCAGGGATACATTGGATGTCAAGACACGTGGAAAAAACATACAAAACATAGGATTGGGGACATCAAGATTTTGGTCAAATTTTTTAAGAATTTTCAAATTTTCAGATAGGAGGTTCCATATAAGGTCAAAAACTACATACTCAGATCTTCACCAAACTTTGCAGGGATATATTGGATGTCAAGACACGTGGAAAAAACGTACAAAACAAGAGATTGGAGACATCAAGATTTTGGACGAATGTTTTAAGAATTTTCAAATTTTCAGAAAGGAGGTTCCATATAAGGTCAAAAACTACATACTCAGATCTTCACCAAACTTTGCAGGGATACATTGAATGTCAAGACACGTGGAAAAAACGTACAAAACAAGAGATTGGTGTCATCAAGATTTTGGACGGATTTTTTAGGAATTTTCAAATTTTCAGATGGGAGGTTCCAGATAAGGTCAAAAACTACATACTCAGATCTTCACCAAACTTTGCAGGGATACATTGGATGTCAAGACACGTGGAAAAAACGTACAAAACAAGAGATTGGAGACATCAAGATTTTGGACGAATTTTTTAAGAATTTTCAAATTTTCAGATGGGAGGTTCCAGATAAGGTCAAAAACGACATACTCAGATCTTCACCAAACTTTGCATGGATACATTGGATGTCAAGACACGTGGAAAAAACATACAAAACATAGGATTGGTGACATCAAGATTTTGGACGAATTTTTGAGGAATTTTCAAATTTTCAGAAATGAGGTTCCAGATAAGGTCAAAAACTACATACTCAGATCTTCACCAAACTTTGCAGGGATACATTGGATGTCAAGACACGTGGAAAAAACGTACAAAACAAGAGATTGGAGACATCAAGATTTTCGACGAATTTTTTAAGAATTTTCAAATTTTCAGAAAGGATGTTCCAGATAAGGTCAAAAACGACATACTCAGATCTTCACCAAACTTTGCAGGGATCCATTGGAGGTCGAGACACGTGGAAAAAACGTACAAAACAAGAGATTGGAGACATCAAGATTTTGGACGAATTTTTGAAGAATTTTCAAATTTTCAGATAGGAGGTTCCAGATAAGGTCTAAAACTACATACTCAGATCTCCACCAAACATTGCAGGAATACATTGGATGTCAAGACACGTGGAAAAAACGTACAAAACAAGAGATTGGAGACATCAAGATTTTGGACGAATTTTTTAACAATTTTCAAATTTTCAGATAGGAGGTTCCAGATAAAGTCAAAAACTACATACTCAGATCTTCACCAGACTTTGCAGGGATACATTGGATGTCAAGACACGTGGAAAAAACGTACAAAACAAGAGATTGGAGACATCAAGATTTTGGACGAATTTTTTAAGAATTTTCAAATTTTCAGATAGCATGTTCCAGATAAGGTCAAAAACTACATACTCAGATCTTCACCAAACGTTGCAGGGATACTTTGCATGTCAAGACACGTGGAAAAAACGTACAAAACAAGAGATTGGGGTCATCAAGATTTTGGACGAATTTTTTAAGAATTTTCAAATTTTCAGAAAGGAGGTTCCATATAAGGTCAAAAACTACATACTCTGATCTTCACCAACCTTTGCAGGGATACATTGGATGTCAAGACACGTGGAAAAACGTACAAAACAAGAGATTGGAGACATCAAGATTTTGGACGAATTTTTTAAGAATTTTCAAATTTTCAGATGGGAGATTCCAGATAAGGTCAAAAACGACATACTCAGATCTTCACCAAACGTTGCAGGGATACTTTGCATGTCAAGACACGTGGAAAAAACGTACGAAACAAGAGATTGGGGACATCAAGATTTTGGACGAATACTCAGATCTTCACCAAACTTTGCAGGGATACATTGGATGTCAAGACACGGGGAAAAAACGTACAAAACAAGAGATTGGAGACATCAAGATTATGGACGAATTTTTTGAGAATTTTCAAATTTTCAGAAAGGAGGTTCCATATAAGGTCAAAAACTACATACTCAGATCTTCACCAAACTTTGCAGGGATACATTGGATGTCAAGACACGTGGAAAAAACGTACAAAACAAGAGATTGGAGACATCAAGATTTTGGACGAATTTTTTAAGAATTTTCAAATTTTCAGAAAGGATGTTCCAGATAAGGTCAAAAACGACATACTCAGATCTTCACCAAACTTTGCAGGGATACATTGGAGGTCGAGACACGTGGAAAAAACGTACAAAACAAGAGATTGGAGACATCAAGATTTTGGACGAATTTTTGAAGAATTTTCAAATTTTCAGATAGGAGGTTCCAGATAAGGTCAAAAACTACATACTCAGATCTCCACCAAACATTGCACGGATACATTGGATGTCAAGACACGTGGAAAAAACGTACAAAACAAGAGATTGGAGACATCAAGATTTTCGACGAATTTTTGAAGAATTTTCAAATTTTCAGATAGGAGGTTCCAGATATGATCAAAAACTACATACTCAGATCTTCACCAAACGTTGCAGGGATACTTTGCATGTCAAGACACGTGGAAAAAACGTACAAAACAAGAGATTGGAGACATCAAGATTTCCAACGAATTTTTTAAGAATTTTCAAATTTTCAGATGGGAGGTTCCAGATAAGGTCAAAAACGACATACTCAGATCGTCACCAAACTTTGCATGGATACATTGGATGTCAAGACACGTGGAAAAAACGTACAAAACAAGAGATTGGAGACATCAAGATTTTGGACGAATTTTTTGAGAATTTTCAAATTTTCAGATGGGAGGTTCCAGATAAGGTCAAAAACGACATACTCAGATCTTCACCAAACTTTGCATGGATACATTGGATGTCAAGACACGTGGAAAAAACATACAAAACATAGGATTGGTGACATCAAGATTTTGGACGAATTTGTTAAGAATTTTCAAATTTTCAGAAAGGAGGTTCCATATAAGGTCAAAAACTACATACTCAGATCTTCACCAAACTTTGCAGGGATACATTGGATGTCAAGACACGTGGAAAAAACGTACAAAACAAGAGATTGGAGACATCAAGATTTTGGACGAATTTTTTAAGAATTTTCAAATTTTCAGAAAGGATGTTCCAGATAAGGTCAAAAACGACATACTCAGATCTTCACCAAACTTTGCAGGGATACATTGGAGGTCGAGACACGTGGAAAAAACGTACAAAACAAGAGATTGGAGACATCAAGATTTTGGACGAATTTTTGAAGAATTTTCAAATTTTCAGATTGGAGGTTCCAGATAAGGTCAAAAACTACATACTCAGATCTTCACCAAACGTTGCAGGGATACTTTGCATGTCAAGACACGTGGAAAAAACGTACAAAACAAGAGATTGGAGACATCAAGATTTTCAACGAATTTTTTAAGAATTTTCAAATTTTCAGATGGGAGGTTCCAGATAAGGTCAAAAACGACATACTCAGATCTTCACCAAACTTTGCAGGGATACATTGGAGGTCGAGACACGTGGAAAAAACGTACAAAACAAGAGATTGGAGACATCAAGATTTTGGACGAATTTTTGAAGAATTTTCAAATTTTCAGATAGGAGGTTCCAGATAAGGTCAAAAACTACATACTCAGATCTTCACCAAACTTTGCATGGATACATTGGATGTCAAGACACGTGGAAAAAACATACAAAACATAGGATTGGTGACATCAAGATTTTGGACGAATTTTTTAAGAATTTTCAAATTTTCAGAAAGGAGGTTCCATATAAGGTCAAAAACTACATACTCAGATCTTCACCAAACTTTGCAGGGATACATTGGATGTCAAGACACGGGGAAAAAACGTACAAAACAAGAGATTGGAGACATCAAGATTATGGACGAATTTTTGGAGAATTTTCAAATTTTCAGAAAGGAGGTTCCATATAAGGTCAAAAACTACATACTCAGATCTTCACCAAACTTTGCAGGGATACATTGGATGTCAAGACACGTGGAAAAAACGTACAAAACAAGAGATTGGAGACATCAAGGTTTTGGACGAATTTTTTAAGAATTTTCAAATTTTCAGAAAGGATGTTCCGTATAAGGTCAAAAACGACATACTCAGATCTTCACCAAACTTTGCAGGGATACATTGGAGGTCGAGACACGTGGAAAAAAAGTACAAAACAAGAGATTGGAGACATCAAGATTTTGGACGAATTTTTGAAGAATTTTCAAATTTTCAGATAGGAGGTTCCAGATAAGGTCAAAAACTACATACTCAGATCTTCACCAAACTTTGCATGGATACATTGGATGTCAAGACACGTGGAAAAAACATACAAAACATAGGATTGGTGACATCAAGATTTTGGACGAATTTTTTAAGAATTTTCAAATTTTCAGAAAGGAGGTTCCATATAAGGTCAAAAACTACATACTCAGATCTTCACCAAACTTTGCAGGGATACATTGGATGTCATGACACGGGGAAAAAACGTACAAAACAAGAGATTGGAGACATCAAGATTTTGGACGAATTTTTTAAGAATTTTCAAATTTTCAGAAAGGATGTTCCAGATAAGGTCAAAAACGACATACTCAGATCTTCACCAAACTTTGCAGGGATACATTGGATGTCAAGACACGTGGAAAAAACGTACAAAACAAGAGATTGGAGACATCAAGATTTTCGACGAATTTTTGAAGAATTTTCAAATTTTCAGATAGGAGGTTCCAGATATGATCAAAAACTACATACTCAGATCTTCACCAAACGTTGCAGGGATACTTTGCATGTGAAGACACGTGGAAAAAACGTACAAAACAAGAGATTGGAGACATCAAGATTTTCAACGAATTTTTTAAGAATTTTCAAATTTTCAGATGGGAGGTTCCAGATAAGGTCAAAAACGACATACTCAGATCGTCACCAAACTTTGCATGGATACATTGGATGTCAAGGCACGTGGAAAAAACGTACAAAACAAGAGATTGGAGACATCAAGATTTTGGACGAATTTTTTGAGAATTTTCAAATTTTCAGATGGGAGGTTCCAGATAAGGTCAAAAACGACATACTCAGATCTTCACCAAACTTTGCATGGATACATTGGATGTCAAGACACGTGGAAAAAACATACAAAACATAGGATTGGTGACATCAAGATTTTGGACGAATTTTTTAAGAATTTTCAAATTTTCAGAAAGGAGGTTCCATATAAGGTCAAAAACTACATACTCAGATCTTCACCAAACTTTGCAGGGATACATTGGATGTCAAGACACGTGGAAAAAACGTACAAAACAAGAGATTGGAGACATCAAGATTATGGACGAATTTTTTGAGAATTTTCAAATTTTCAGAAAGGAGGTTCCATATAAAGTCAAAAACTACATACTCAGATCTTCACCAAACTTTGCAGGGATACATTGGATGTCAAGACACGTGGAAAAAACGTACAAAACAAGAGATTAGAGACATCAAGATTTTCGACGAATTTTTTAGCAATTTTCAAATTTTCAGAAAGGATGTTCCAGATAAGGTCAAAAACGACATACTCAGATCTTCACCAAACTTTGCAGGGATACATTGGAGGTCGAGACACGTGGAAAAAACGTACAAAACAAGAGATTGGAGACATCAAGATTATGGACGAATTTTTTGAGAATTTTCAAATTTTCAGAAAGGAGGTTCCATATAAGGTCAAAAACTACATACTCAGATCTTCACCAAACTTTGCAGGGATACATTGGATGTCAAGACACGTGGAAAAAACGTACAAAACAAGAGATTGGAGACATCAAGATTTTGGACGAATTTTTTAAGAATTTTCAAATTTTCAGAAAGGATGTTCCAGATAAGGTCAAAAACGACATACTCAGATCTTCACCAAACTTTGCAGGGATACATTGGAGGTCGAGACACGTGGAAAAAACGTACAAAACAAGAGATTGGAGACATCAAGATTTTGGACGAATTTATTAAGAATTTTCAAATTTTCAGATAGGAGGTTCCAGATAAGGTCAAAAACTACATACTCAGATCTCCACCAAACATTGCACGGATACATTGGATGTCAAGACACGTGGAAAAAACGTACAAAACAAGAGATTGGAGACATCAAGATTTTCGACGAATTTTTGAAGAATTTTCAAATTTTCAGATAGGAGGTTCCAGATAAGATCAAAAACTACATACTCAGATCTTCACCAAACGTTGCAGGGATACTTTGCATGTCAAGACACGTGGAAAAAACGTACAAAACAAGAGATTGGAGACATCAAGATTTTCGACGAATTTTTTAAGAATTTTCAAATTTTCAGATGGGAGGTTCCAGATAAGGTCAAAAACGACATACTCAGATCGTCACCAAACTTTGCATGGATACATTGGATGTCAAGACACGTGGAAAAAACGTACAAAACAAGAGATTGGAGACATCAAGATTTTGGACGAATTTTTTGAGAATTTTCAAATTTTCAGATGGGAGGTTCCAGATAAGGTCAAAAACGACATACTCAGATCTTCACCAAACTTTGCATGGATACATTGGAAGTCAAGACACGTGGAAAAAACATACAAAACATAGTATTGGTGACATCAAGATTTTGGACGAATTTTTTAAGAATTTTCAAATTTTCAGAAAGGAGGTTCCATATAAGGTCAAAAACTACATACTCAGATCTTCACCAAACGTTGCAGGGATACATTGGATGTCAAGACACGTGGAAAAAACGTACAAAACAAGAGATTGGGGTCATCAAGATTTTGGACGAATTTTTTAAGAATTTTCAAATTTTCAGATAGGAGGTTCCATATAAGGTCAAAAACTACATTCTCAGATCTTCACCAAACTTTGCATGGATACATTGGATGTCAAGACACGTGGAAAAATCATACAAAACATAGGATTGGGGACATCGAGATTTTGGTCGAATTTTTTAAGAATTTTCAAATTTTCAGATAAGGTCAAAAACTACATACTCAGATCTTCACCAAACTTTGCAGGGATACATTGGATGTCAAGACACGTGGAAAAAACATACAAGACCTAGGATTGGGGACATCAAGATTTTGGTCAAATTTTTTAAGAATTTTCAAATTTTCAGGTTCCATATAAGGTCAAAAACTACATACTCAGATCTTCACCAAACTTTGCAGGGATACATTGGATGTCAAGACACGTGGAAAAAACGTACAAAACAAGAGATTGGAGACATCAAGATTTTGGACGAATTTTTTAAGAATTTTCAAATTTTCAGATAGGAGGTTCCATATAAGGTCAAAAACTACATACTCAGATCTTCACCAAACATTGCAGGGATACATTGGAGGTCAAGACACGTGGAAAAAACGTACAAAACAAGAGATTGGAGACATCAAGATTTTGGACGAATTTTTTAAAAATTTTCAAATTTTCAGATAGGAGGTTCCAGATAAGGTCTAAAACTACATACTCAGATCTTCACCAAACTTTGCAGGGATACATTGGATGTCAAGACACGTGGAAAAAACATACAAAACATAGGATTGGGGATATCAAGATTTTGTTCAAATTTTTTAAGAATTTTCAAATTTTCAGATAGGAGGTTCCATATAAGGTCAAAAACTACATACTCAGATCTTCAATAAAAAACATTGCAGGGATACATTGGATGTCAAGACACGTGGAAAAAACGTACAAAACAAGAGATTGGAGACATCAAGATTTTGGACGAATTTTTGAAGAATTTTCAAATTTTCAGGTAGGAGGTTCCATATAACGTCAAAAACTACATACTCAGATCTTCACCAAACGTTGCAGGGATACTTTGCATGTCAAGACACGTGGAAAAAACGTACAAAACAAGAGATTGGAGACATCAAGATTTTCGACGAATTTTTTAAGAATTTTCAAATTTTCAGATGGGAGGTTCCAGATAAGGTCAAAAACTACATACTCAGATCTTCACCAAACATTGCAGGGATACATTGGATGTCAAGACACGTGGAAAAAACGTACAAAACAAGAGATTGGAGACATCAAGATTTTGGACGAATTTTTTAAGAAGTTTCAAATTTTCAGATAGGAGGTTCCATATAAGGTCAAAAACTACATACTCAGATCTTCACCAAACTTTGCATGGATACATTGGATGTCAAGACACGTGGAAAAAACGTACAAAACAAGAGATTGGAGACATCAAGATTTTCGACGAATTTTTTAAGAATTTTCAAATTTTCAGATAGGAGGTTCCATATAAGGTGAAAAACTACATACTCAGATCTTCACCAAACAATCCAGGGATACATTGGATGTCAAGACACGTGGAAAAAACGTACAAAACAAGAGATTGGAGACATCAAGATTTTCGACGAATTTTTTAAGAATTTTCAAATTTTCAGATAGGAGGTTCCATATAAGGTCAAAAACTACATACTCAGATCTTCACCAAACTTTGCAGGGATACATTGGATGTCAAGACACGTGGATAAAACGTACAAAACAAGAGATTGGAGACATCAAGATTTTGGACGAATTTTTTAACAATTTTCAAATTTTCAGAAAGGTTCCAGATAAGGTCAAAAACTACATACTCAGATCTTCACCAAACTTTGCAGGGATACATTGGATGTCAAGACACGTGGAAAAAACGTACAAAACAAGAGATTGGAGACATCAAGATTTTGGGCGAATTTTTTAAGAATTTTCAAATTTTCAGAAAGGATGTTCCAGATAAGGTCAAAAACGACATACTCAGATCTTCACCAAACTTTGCAGGGATACATTGGATGTCAAGACACGTGGAAAAAACATACAAAACATAGGATTTGGGATATCAAGATTTTGGTCAAATTTTTTAAGAATTTTCAAATTTTCAGATAGGAAGTTCCATATAAGGTCATAAACTACATACTCAGATCTTCACCAAACATTGCAGGGATACATTGGATGTCAAGACACGTGGAAAAAACGTACAAAACAAGAGATTGGAGACATCAAGATTTTGGACGAATTTTTTAAG
Source organism: Lepisma saccharinum (assembly GCF_977018435.1). Lineage (NCBI taxonomy): Eukaryota > Metazoa > Arthropoda > Insecta > Zygentoma > Lepismatidae > Lepisma > Lepisma saccharinum. Next base: position 71,738 of record NW_028143314.1, read on the forward strand.
AATTTTCAAATTTTCAGATAGGAGGTTCCATATAAGGTCAAAAACTACATACTCAGATCTTCACCAAACATTGCAGGGATACATTGGATGTCAAGACACGTGGAAAAAACGTACGAAACAAGAGATTGGAGACATCCAGAATTTGGACGAATTTTTTAAGAATTTTCAAATTTTCAGATAGGAGGTTCCATATAACGTCAAAAACTACATACTCAGATCTTCACCAAACTTTGCAGGGATACATTGGATGTCAAGACACGTGGAAAAAACGTACAAAACAAGAGATTGGAGACATCAAGATTTTGGACGAATTTTTTAAGAATTTTCAAATTTTCAGATAGGAGGTTCCAGATAAGGTCAAAAACTACATACTCAGATCTTCACCAAACTTTGCAGGGATACATTGGATGTCAAGACACGTGGAAAAAACGTACAAAACAAGAGATTGGAGACATCAAGATTTTCGACGAATTTTTTAAGAATTTTCAAATTTTCAGATAGGTGGTTCCATATAAGGTCAAAAACTACATACTCAGATCTTCACCAAACAATCCAGGGATACATTGGATGTCAAGACACGTGGAAAAAACGTACAAAACAAGAGATTGGAGACATCAAGATTTTGGACGAATTTTTTAAGAATTTTCAAATTTTCAGATAGGAGGTTCCATATAAGGTCAAAAACTACATACTCAGATTTCACCAAACTTTGCAGGGATACATTGGATGTCAAGACACGTGGAAAAAACGTACAAAACAAGAGATTGGAGACATCAAGATTTTGGACGAATTTTTTAACAATTTTCAAATTTTCAGATAGGAGGTTCCAGATAAGGTCAAAAACTACATACTCAGATCTTCACCAAACTTTGCAGGGATACATTGGATGTCAAGACACGTGGAAAAAACGTACAAAACAAGAGATTGGAGACATCAAGATTTTGGGCGAATTTTTTAAGAATTTTCAAATTTTCAGAAAGGATGTTCCAAATAAAGTCAAAAACGACATACTCAGATCTTCACCAAACTTTGCAGGGATACATTGGATGTCAAGACACGTGGAAAAAACATACAAAACATAGGATTTGGGATATCTTGATTTTGGTCAAATTTTTTAAGAATTTTCAAATTTTCAGATAGGAGGTTCCATATAAGGTCTAAAACTACATACTCAGATCTTCACCAAACATTGCAGGGATACATTGGAGGTCAAGACACGTGGAAAAAACGTACAAAACAAGAGATTGGAGACATCAAGATTTTGGACGAATTTTTTAAGAATTTTCAAATTTTCAGATAGGAGGTTCCATATGAGGTCAAAAACTACATACTCAGATCTTCACCAAACATTGCAGGGATACATTGGATGTCAAGACACGTGGAAAAAACGTACAAAACAAGAGATTGGAGACATCAAGAATTTGGACGAATTTTTTAAGAATTTTCAAATTTTCAGATAGGAGGTTCCATATAACGTCAAAAACTACATACTCAGAACTTCACCAAACATTGCAGGGATACATTGGATGTCAAGACACGTGGAAAAAACGTACAAAACAAGAGATTGGAGACATCAAGATTTTGGACGAATTTTTTAAGAATTTTCAAATTTTCAGAAAGGATGTTCCAAATAAGGTCAAAAACGACATACTCAGATCTTCACCAAACTCGGCAGGGATACATTGGATGTCAAGACACGTGGAAAAAACATACAAAACATAGGATTGGGGACATCAAGATTTTGGTCAAATTTTTTAAGAATTTTCAAATTTTCAGATAGGAGGTTCCTTATAAGGTCAAAAACTACATACTCAGAATTTCACCAAACATTGCAGGGATACATTGGATGTCAAGACACGTGGAAAAAACGTACAAAACAAGAGATTGGAGACATCAAGATTTTGGACGAATTTTTGAAGAATTTTCAAATTTTCAGATAGGAGGTTCCAGATAAGGTCAAAAACTACATACTCAGATCTTCACCAAACGTTGCAGGGATACTTTGCATGTGAAGACACGTGGAAAAAACGTACAAAACAAGAGATTGGAGACATCAAGATTTTCGACGAATTTTTTAAGAATTTTCAAATTTTCAGATCAGAGGTTCAGATGAGGTCAAAAACGACATACTCAGATCTTCACCAAACTTTGCATGGATACATTAGATGTCAAGACACGTGGAAAAAACATACAAAACATAGGATTGGAAACATCAAGATTTTGGACGAATTTTTTAAGAATTTTCAAATTTTCAGAAAGGAGGTTCCAGATAAGGTCAAAAACGACATACTCAGATCTTCACCAAACTTTGCAGGGATACATTGGATGTCAAGACACGTGGAAAAAACGTACAAAACAAGAGATTGGAGACATCAAGATTTTGGACGAATTTTTTAAGAATTTTCAAATTTTCAGATAGGAGGTTCCAGATAAGGTCAAAAACTACATACTCAGATCTTCACCAAACATTGCAGGGATACATTGGATGTCAAGACACGTGGAAAAAACGTACAAAACAAGAGATTGGAGACATCATGATTTTGGACGAATTTTTGAGGAATTTTCAAATTTTCAGAAATGAGGTTCCAGATAAGGTCAAAAACTACATACTCAGATCTTCACCAAACATTGCAGGGATACATTGGATGTCAAGACACGTGGGAAAAACGTACAAAAAAAGAGATTGGAGACATCAAGATTTTGGACGAATTGTTTAACAATTTTCAAATTTTCAGATAGGAGGTTCCAGAAAAGGTCAAAAACTACATACTCAGATCTTCACCAAACTTTGCAGGGATACATTGGATGTCAAGACACGTGGAAAAAACATACAAAACATAGGATTGGGGACATCAAGATTTTGGACGAATTTTTTAAGAATTTTCAAATTTTCAGAAAGGAGGTTCCAGATAAGGTCAAAAACGACATACTCAGATCTTCACCAAACTTTGCAGGCATACATTGGATGTCAAGACACGTGGAAAAAACGTACAAAAGAAGAGATTGGAGACATCAAGATTTTGGACGAATATTTTAAGAATTTTCAAATTTTCAGATAGGAGGTTCCAGATAAGGTCAAAAACTACATACTCAGATCTTCACCAAACATTGCAGGGATACATTGGATGTCAAGACACGTGGAAAAAACGTACAAAACAAGAGATTGGAGACATCAAGATTTTGGACGAATTTTTTAAGAATTTTCAAATTTTCAGATAGGAGGTTCCATATAAGGACAAAAACTACATACTCAGATCTTCACCAAACATTGCAGGGATACATTGGATGTCAAGACACGTGGAAAAAACGTACAAAACAAGAGATTGGAGACATCAAGAATTTGGACGAATTTTTTAAGAATTTTCAAATTTTCAGATAGGAGGTTCCATATAACGTCAAAAACTACATACTCAGATCTTCACCAAACTTTGCAGGGATACATTGGATGTCAACACACGTGGAAAAACGTACAAAACAAGAGATTGGAGACATCAAGATTTTGGACGAATTTTTTAAGAATTTTCAAATTTTCAGATAGGAGGTTCCAGATAAGGTCAAAAACTACATACTCAGATCTTCACCAAACTTTGCAGGGATACATTGGATGTCAAGACACGTGGAAAAAACGTACAAAACAAGAGATTGGAGACATCAAGATTTTGGACGAATTTTTTAACAATTTTCAAATTTTCAGATAGGAGGTTCCAGATAAGGTCAAAAACTACATACTCAGATCTTCACCAAACTTTGCAGGGATACATTGGATGTCAAGACACGTGGAAAAAACGTACAAAACAAGAGATTGGAGACATCAAGATTTTGGGCGAATTTCTTAAGAATTTTCAAATTTTCAGAAAGGATGTTCCAAATAAGGTCAAAAACGACATACTCAGATCTTCACCAAACTTTGCAGGGATACATTGGATGTCAAGACACGTGGAAAAAACGTACAAAAAAAGAGATTGGAGACATCAGGATTTTGGACGAATTTTTTGAGAATTTTCAAATTTTCAGATGGGAGGTTCCAGATAAGGTCAAAAACGACATACTCAGATCTTCACCAAACTTTGCATGGATACATTGGATGTCAAGACACGTGGAAAAAACATACAAAACATAGGATTGGTGACATCAAGATTTTGGACGAATTTGTTAAGAATTTTCAAATTTTCAGAAAGGAGGTTCCATATAAGGTCAAAAACTACATACTCAGATCTTCACCAAACTTTGCAGGGATACATTGGATGTCAAGACACGTGGAAAAAACGTACAAAACAAGAGATTGGAGACATCAAGATTTTGGACGAATTTTTTGAGAATTTTCAAATTTTCAGATGGGAGGTTCCAGATAAGGTCAAAAACGACATACTCAGATCTTCACCAAACTTTGCATGGATACATTGGATGTCAAGACACGTGGAAAAAACATACAAAACATAGGATTGGTGACATCAAGATTTTGGACGAATTTGTTAAGAATTTTCAAATTTTCAGAAAGGAGGTTCCATATAAGGTCAAAAACTACATACTCAGATCTTCACCAAACTTTGCAGGGATACATTGGATGTCAAGACACGTGGAAAAAACGTACAAAACAAGAGATTGGAGACATCAAGATTTTGGACGAATTTTTTAAGAATTTTCAAATTTTCAGAAAGGATGTTCCAGATAAGGTCAAAAACGACATACTCAGATCTTCACCAAACTTTGCAGGGATACATTGGAGGTCGAGACACGTGGAAAAAACGTACAAAACAAGAGATTGGAGACATCAAGATTTTGGACGAATTTTTGAAGAATTTTCAAATTTTCAGATTGGAGGTTCCAGATAAGGTCAAAAACTACATACTCAGATCTTCACCAAACGTTGCAGGGATACTTTGCATGTCAAGACACGTGGAAAAAACGTACAAAACAAGAGATTGGAGACATCAAGATTTTCAACGAATTTTTTAAGAATTTTCAAATTTTCAGATGGGAGGTTCCAGATAAGGTCAAAAACGACATACTCAGATCTTCACCAAACTTTGCAGGGATACATTGGAGGTCGAGACACGTGGAAAAAACGTACAAAACAAGAGATTGGAGACATCAAGATTTTGGACGAATTTTTGAAGAATTTTCAAATTTTCAGATAGGAGGTTCCAGATAAGGTCAAAAACTACATACTCAGATCTTCACCAAACTTTGCATGGATACATTGGATGTCAAGACACGTGGAAAAAACATACAAAACATAGGATTGGTGACATCAAGATTTTGGACGAATTTTTTAAGAATTTTCAAATTTTCAGAAAGGAGGTTCCATATAAGGTCAAAAACTACATACTCAGATCTTCACCAAACTTTGCAGGGATACATTGGATGTCAAGACACGGGGAAAAAACGTACAAAACAAGAGATTGGAGACATCAAGATTATGGACGAATTTTTGGAGAATTTTCAAATTTTCAGAAAGGAGGTTCCATATAAGGTCAAAAACTACATACTCAGATCTTCACCAAACTTTGCAGGGATACATTGGATGTCAAGACACGTGGAAAAAACGTACAAAACAAGAGATTGGAGACATCAAGGTTTTGGACGAATTTTTTAAGAATTTTCAAATTTTCAGAAAGGATGTTCCAGATAAGGTCAAAAACGACATACTCAGATCTTCACCAAACTTTGCAGGGATACATTGGAGGTCGAGACACGTGGAAAAAAAGTACAAAACAAGAGATTGGAGACATCAAGATTTTGGACGAATTTTTGAAGAATTTTCAAATTTTCAGATAGGAGGTTCCAGATAAGGTCAAAAACTACATACTCAGATCTTCACCAAACTTTGCATGGATACATTGGATGTCAAGACACGTGGAAAAAACATACAAAACATAGGATTGGTGACATCAAGATTTTGGACGAATTTTTTAAGAATTTTCAAATTTTCAGAAAGGAGGTTCCAGATAAGGTCAAAAACGACATACTCAGATCTTCACCAAACTTTGCAGGGATACATTGGAGGTCGAGACACGTGGAAAAAACGTACAAAACAAGAGATTGGAGACATCAAGATTTTGGACGAATTTTTGAAGAATTTTCAAATTTTCAGATTGGAGGTTTCAGATAAGGTCAAAAACTACATACTCAGATCTCCACCAAACATTGCACGGATACATTGGATGTCAAGACACGTGGAAAAAACGTACAAAACAAGAGATTGGAGACATCAAGATTTTCGACGAATTTTTGAAGAATTTTCAAATTTTCAGATAGGAGGTTCCAGATATGATCAAAAACTACATACTCAGATCTTCACCAAACGTTGCAGGGATACTTTGCATGTGAAGACACGTGGAAAAAACGTACAAAACAAGAGATTGGAGACATCAAGATTTTCAACGAATTTTTTAAGAATTTTCAAATTTTCAGATGGGAGGTTCCAGATAAGGTCAAAAACGACATACTCAGATCGTCACCAAACTTTGCATGGATACATTGGATGTCAAGGCACGTGGAAAAAACGTACAAAACAAGAGATTGGAGACATCAAGATTTTGGACGAATTTTTTGAGAATTTTCAAATTTTCAGATGGGAGGTTCCAGATAAGGTCAAAAACGACATACTCAGATCTTCACCAAACTTTGCATGGATACATTGGATGTCAAGACACGTGGAAAAAACATACAAAACATAGGATTGGTGACATCAAGATTTTGGACGAATTTTTTAAGAATTTTCAAATTTTCAGAAAGGAGGTTCCATATAAGGTCAAAAACTACATACTCAGATCTTCACCAAACTTTGCAGGGATACATTGGATGTCAAGACACGTGGAAAAAACGTACAAAACAAGAGATTGGAGACATCAAGATTATGGACGAATTTTTTGAGAATTTTCAAATTTTCAGAAAGGAGGTTCCATATAAAGTCAAAAACTACATACTCAGATCTTCACCAAACTTTGCAGGGATACATTGGATGTCAAGACACGTGGAAAAAACGTACAAAACAAGAGATTAGAGACATCAAGATTTTCGACGAATTTTTTAGCAATTTTCAAATTTTCAGAAAGGATGTTCCAGATAAGGTCAAAAACGACATACTCAGATCTTCACCAAACTTTGCAGGGATACATTGGAGGTCGAGACACGTGGAAAAAACGTACAAAACAAGAGATTGGAGACATCAAGATTATGGACGAATTTTTTGAGAATTTTCAAATTTTCAGAAAGGAGGTTCCATATAAGGTCAAAAACTACATACTCAGATCTTCACCAAACTTTGCAGGGATACATTGGATGTCAAGACACGTGGAAAAAACGTACAAAACAAGAGATTGGAGACATCAAGATTTTGGACGAATTTTTTAAGAATTTTCAAATTTTCAGAAAGGATGTTCCAGATAAGGTCAAAAACGACATACTCAGATCTTCACCAAACTTTGCAGGGATACATTGGAGGTCGAGACACGTGGAAAAAACGTACAAAACAAGAGATTGGAGACATCAAGATTTTGGACGAATTTATTAAGAATTTTCAAATTTTCAGATAGGAGTTTCCAGATAAGGTCAAAAACTACATACTCAGATCTCCACCAAACATTGCACGGATACATTGGATGTCAAGACACGTGGAAAAAACGTACAAAACAAGAGATTGGAGACATCAAGATTTTCGACGAATTTTTGAAGAATTTTCAAATTTTCAGATAGGAGGTTCCAGATAAGATCAAAAACTACATACTCAGATCTTCACCAAACGTTGCAGGGATACTTTGCATGTCAAGACACGTGGAAAAAACGTACAAAACAAGAGATTGGAGACATCAAGATTTTCGACGAATTTTTTAAGAATTTTCAAATTTTCAGATGGGAGGTTCCAGATAAGGTCAAAAACGACATACTCAGATCGTCACCAAACTTTGCATGGATACATTGGATGTCAAGACACGTGGAAAAAACGTACAAAACAAGAGATTGGAGACATCAAGATTTTGGACGAATTTTTTGAGAATTTTCAAATTTTCAGATGGGAGGTTCCAGATAAGGTCAAAAACGACATACTCAGATCTTCACCAAACTTTGCATGGATACATTGGAAGTCAAGACACGTGGAAAAAACATACAAAACATAGTATTGGTGACATCAAGATTTTGGACGAATTTTTTAAGAATTTTCAAATTTTCAGAAAGGAGGTTCCATATAAGGTCAAAAACTACATACTCAGATCTTCACCAAACGTTGCAGGGATACATTGGATGTCAAGACACGTGGAAAAAACGTACAAAACAAGAGATTGGGGTCATCAAGATTTTGGACGAATTTTTTAAGAATTTTCAAATTTTCAGATAGGAGGTTCCATATAAGGTCAAAAACTACATTCTCAGATCTTCACCAAACTTTGCATGGATACATTGGATGTCAAGACACGTGGAAAAATCATACAAAACATAGGATTGGGGACATCGAGATTTTGGTCGAATTTTTTAAGAATTTTCAAATTTTCAGATAAGGTCAAAAACTACATACTCAGATCTTCACCAAACTTTGCAGGGATACATTGGATGTCAAGACACGTGGAAAAAACATACAAGACCTAGGATTGGGGACATCAAGATTTTGGTCAAATTTTTTAAGAATTTTCAAATTTTCAGGTTCCATATAAGGTCAAAAACTACATACTCAGATCTTCACCAAACTTTGCAGGGATACATTGGATGTCAAGACACGTGGAAAAAACGTACAAAACAAGAGATTGGAGACATCAAGATTTTGGACGAATTTTTTAAGAATTTTCAAATTTTCAGATAGGAGGTTCCATATAAGGTCAAAAACTACATACTCAGATCTTCACCAAACATTGCAGGGATACATTGGAGGTCAAGACACGTGGAAAAAACGTACAAAACAAGAGATTGGAGACATCAAGATTTTGGACGAATTTTTTAAAAATTTTCAAATTTTCAGATAGGAGGTTCCAGATAAGGTCTAAAACTACATACTCAGATCTTCACCAAACTTTGCAGGGATACATTGGATGTCAAGACACGTGGAAAAAACATACAAAACATAGGATTGGGGATATCAAGATTTTGTTCAAATTTTTTAAGAATTTTCAAATTTTCAGATAGGAGGTTCCATATAAGGTCAAAAACTACATACTCAGATCTTCAATAAAAAACATTGCAGGGATACATTGGATGTCAAGACACGTGGAAAAAACGTACAAAACAAGAGATTGGAGACATCAAGATTTTGGACGAATTTTTGAAGAATTTTCAAATTTTCAGGTAGGAGGTTCCATATAACGTCAAAAACTACATACTCAGATCTTCACCAAACGTTGCAGGGATACTTTGCATGTCAAGACACGTGGAAAAAACGTACAAAACAAGAGATTGGAGACATCAAGATTTTCGACGAATTTTTTAAGAATTTTCAAATTTTCAGATGGGAGGTTCCAGATAAGGTCAAAAACTACATACTCAGATATTCACCAAACATTGCAGGGATACATTGGATGTCAAGACACGTGGAAAAAACGTACAAAACAAGAGATTGGAGACATCAAGATTTTGGACGAATTTTTTAAGAAGTTTCAAATTTTCAGATAGGAGGTTCCATATAAGGTCAAAAACTACATACTCAGATCTTCACCAAACTTTGCATGGATACATTGGATGTCAAGACACGTGGAAAAAACGTACAAAACAAGAGATTGGAGACATCAAGATTTTCGACGAATTTTTTAAGAATTTTCAAATTTTCAGATAGGAGGTTCCATATAAGGTGAAAAACTACATACTCAGATCTTCACCAAACAATCCAGGGATACATTGGATGTCAAGACACGTGGAAAAAACGTACAAAACAAGAGATTGGAGACATCAAGATTTTCGACGAATTTTTTAAGAATTTTCAAATTTTCAGATAGGAGGTTCCATATAAGGTCAAAAACTACATACTCAGATCTTCACCAAACTTTGCAGGGATACATTGGATGTCAAGACACGTGGATAAAACGTACAAAACAAGAGATTGGAGACATCAAGATTTTGGACGAATTTTTTAACAATTTTCAAATTTTCAGATAGGTTCCAGATAAGGTCAAAAACTACATACTCAGATCTTCACCAAACTTTGCAGGGATACATTGGATGTCAAGACACGTGGAAAAAACGTACAAAACAAGAGATTGGAGACATCAAGATTTTGGGCGAATTTTTTAAGAATTTTCAAATTTTCAGAAAGGATGTTCCAGATAAGGTCAAAAACGACATACTCAGATCTTCACCAAACTTTGCAGGGATACATTGGATGTCAAGACACGTGGAAAAAACATACAAAACATAGGATTTGGGATATCAAGATTTTGGTCAAATTTTTTAAGAATTTTCAAATTTTCAGATAGGAAGTTCCATATAAGGTCATAAACTACATACTCAGATCTTCACCAAACATTGCAGGGATACATTGGATGTCAAGACACGTGGAAAAAACGTACAAAACAAGAGATTGGAGACATCAAGATTTTGGACGAATTTTTTAAGAATTTTCAAATTTTCAGATAGGAGGTTCCATATAAGGTCAAAAACTACATACTCAGATCTTCACCAAACATTGCAGGGATACATTGGATGTCAAGACACGTGGAAAAAACGTACAAAACAAGAGATTGGAGACATCCAGAATTTGGACGAATTTTTTAAGAATTTTCAAATTTTCAGATAGGAGGTTCCATATAACGTCAAAAACTACATACTCAGATCTTCACCAAACTTTGCAGGGATACATTGGATGTCAAGACACGTGGAAAAAACGTACAAAACATGAGATTGGAGACATCAAGATTTTGGACGAATTTTTTAAGAATTTTCAAATTTTCAGATAGGAGGTTCCAGATAAGGTCAAAAACTACATACTCAGATCTTCACCAAACTTTGCAGGGATACATTGGATGTCAAGACACGTGGAAAAAACGTACAAAACAAGAGATTGGAGACATCAAGATTTTCGACGAATTTTTTAAGAATTTTCAAATTTTCAGATAGGTGGTTCCATATAAGGTCAAAAACTACATACTCAGATCTTCACCAAACAATCCAGGGATACATTGGATGTCAAGACACGTGGAAAAAACGTACAAAACAAGAGATTGGAGACATCAAGATTTTGGACGAATTTTTTAAGAATTTTCAAATTTTCAGATAGGAGGTTCCATATAAGGTCAAAAACTACATACTCAGATTTCACCAAACTTTGCAGGGATACATTGGATGTCAAGACACGTGGAAAAAACGTACAAAACAAGAGATTGGAGACATCAAGATTTTGGACGAATTTTTTAACAATTTTCAAATTTTCAGATAGGAGGTTCCAGATAAGGTCAAAAACTACATACTCAGATCTTCACCAAACTTTGCAGGGATACATTGGATGTCAAGACACGTGGAAAAAACGTACAAAACAAGAGATTGGAGACATCAAGATTTTGGGCGAATTTTTTAAGAATTTTCAAATTTTCAGAAAGGATGTTCCAAATAAAGTCAAAAACGACATACTCAGATCTTCACCAAACTTTGCAGGGATACATTGGATGTCAAGACACGTGGAAAAAACATACAAAACATAGGATTTGGGATATCTTGATTTTGGTCAAATTTTTTAAGAATTTTCAAATTTTCAGATAGGAGGTTCCATATAAGGTCTAAAACTACATACTCAGATCTTCACCAAACATTGCAGGGATACATTGGAGGTCAAGACACGTGGAAAAAACGTACAAAACAAGAGATTGGAGACATCAAGATTTTGGACGAATTTTTTAAGAATTTTCAAATTTTCAGATAGGAGGTTCCATATGAGGTCAAAAACTACATACTCAGATCTTCACCAAACATTGCAGGGATACATTGGATGTCAAGACACGTGGAAAAAACGTACAAAACAAGAGATTGGAGACATCAAGAATTTGGACGAATTTTTTACGAATTTTCAAATTTTCAGATAGGAGGTTCCATATAACGTCAAAAACTACATACTCAGAACTTCACCAAACATTGCAGGGATACATTGGATGTCAAGACACGTGGAAAAAACGTACAAAACAAGAGATTGGAGACATCAAGATTTTGGACGAATTTTTTAAGAATTTTCAAATTTTCAGAAAGGATGTTCCAAATAAGGTCAAAAACGACATACTCAGATCTTCACCAAACTCTGCAGGGATACATTGGATGTCAAGACACGTGGAAAAAACATACAAAACATAGGATTGGGGACATCAAGATTTTGGTCAAATTTTTTAAGAATTTTCAAATTTTCAGATAGGAGGTTCCTTATAAGGTCAAAAACTACATACTCAGAATTTCACCAAACATTGCAGGGATACATTGGATGTCAAGACACGTGGAAAAAACGTACAAAACAAGAGATTGGAGACATCAAGATTTTGGACGAATTTTTGAAGAATTTTCAAATTTTCAGATAGGAGGTTCCAGATAAGGTCAAAAACTACATACTCAGATCTTCACCAAACGTTGCAGGGATACTTTGCATGTCAAGACACGTGGAAAAAACGTACAAAACAAGAGATTGGAGACATCAAGATTTTCGACGAATTTTTTAAGAATTTTCAAATTTTCAGATCAGAGGTTCAGATGAGGTCAAAAACGACATACTCAGATCTTCACCAAACTTTGCATGGATACATTAGATGTCAAGACACGTGGAAAAAACATACAAAACATAGGATTGGAGACATCAAGATTTTGGACGAATTTTTTAAGAATTTTCAAATTTTCAGAAAGGAGGTTCCAGATAAGGTCAAAAACGACATACTCAGATCTTCACCAAACTTTGCAGGGATACATTGGATGTCAAGACACGTGGAAAAAACGTACAAAACAAGAGATTGGAGACATCAAGATTTTGGACGAATTTTTTAAGAATTTTCAAATTTTCAGATAGGAGGTTCCAGATAAGGTCAAAAACTACATACTCAGATCTTCACCAAACATTGCAGGGATACATTGGATGTCAAGACACGTGGAAAAAACGTACAAAACAAGAGATTGGAGACATCATGATTTTGGACGAATTTTTGAGGAATTTTCAAATTTTCAGAAATGAGGTTCCAGATAAGGTCAAAAACTACATACTCAGATCTTCACCAAACATTGCAGGGATACATTGGATGTCAAGACACGTGGGAAAAACGTACAAAAAAAGAGATTGGAGACATCAAGATTTTGGACGAATTGTTTAACAATTTTCAAATTTTCAGATAGGAGGTTCCAGAAAAGGTCAAAAACTACATACTCAGATCTTCACCAAACTTTGCAGGGATACATTGGATGTCAAGACACGTGGAAAAAACATACAAAACATAGGATTGGGGACATCAAGATTTTGGACGAATTTTTTAAGAATTTTCAAATTTTCAGAAAGGAGGTTCCAGATAAGGTCAAAAACGACATACTCAGATCTTCACCAAACTTTGCAGGCATACATTGGATGTCAAGACACGTGGAAAAAACGTACAAAAGAAGAGATTGGAGACATCAAGATTTTGGACGAATATTTTAAGAATTTTCAAATTTTCAGGTAGGAGGTTCCAGATAAGGTCAAAAACTACATACTCAGATCTTCACCAAACTTTGCAGGGATACATTGGATGTCAAGACACGTGGAAAAAACGTACAAAACAAGAGATTGGAGACATCAAGATTTTGGAAGAATTTTTTAGGAATTTTCAAATTTTCAGAAATGAGGTTCCAGATAAGGTCAAAAACTACATACTCAGGTCTTCACCAAACTTTGCAGGGATACATTGGATGTCAAGACACGTGGAAAAAACGTACAAAACAAGAGATTGGTGTCATCAATATTTTGGACGGATTTTTTAGGAATTTTCAAATTTTCAGATGAGAGGTTCCAGATAAGGTCAAAAACTACATACTCAGATCTTCACCAAACTTTGCAGGGATACATTGGATGTCAAGACACGTGGAAAAAACGTACAAAACAAGAGATTGGAGACATCAAGATTTTGGACGAATTTTTTATGAATTTTCAAATTTTCAGAAAGGATGTTCCAGATAAGGTCAAAAACTACATACTCAGATCTTCACCAAACTTTGCAGGGATACATTGGATGTCAAGATACGTGGAAAAAACATACAAAACATAGGATTGGGGACATCAAGATTTTGGTCAAATTTTTTAAGAATTTTCAAATTTTCAGATAGGGAGTTCCATATAAGGTCAAAAACTACATACTCAGAACTTCACCAAACATTGCAGGGATACATTGGATAACAAGACACGTGGAAAAACGTACAAAACAAGAGATTGGAGACATCAAGATTTTGGACGAATTTTTTAAGAATTTTCAAATTTTCAGATAGGAGGTTCCATATAAGGTCAAAAACTACATACTCAGATCTTCACCAAACATTGCAGGGATACATTGGATGTCAAGACACGTGGAAAAAACGTACAAAACAAGAGATTGGAGACATCAAGATTTTGGACGAATTTTTTAAGAATTTTCAAATTTTCAGATAGGAGGTTCCATATAAGGACAAAAACTACATACTCAGATCTTCACCAAACATTGCAGGGATACATTGGATGTCAAGACACGTGGAAAAAACGTACAAAACAAGAGATTGGAGACATCAAGAATTTGGACGAATTTTTTAAGAATTTTCAAATTTTCAGATAGGAGGTTCCATATAACGTCAAAAACTACATACTCAGATCTTCACCAAACTTTGCAGGGATACATTGGATGTCAACACACGTGGAAAAACGTACAAAACAAGAGATTGGAGACATCAAGATTTTGGACGAATTTTTTAAGAATTTTCAAATTTTCAGATAGGAGGTTCCAGATAAGGTCAAAAACTACATACTCAGATCTTCACCAAACTTTGCAGGGATACATTGGATGTCAAGACACGTGGAAAAAACGTACAAAACAAGAGATTGGAGACATCAAGATTTTGGACGAATTTTTTAACAATTTTCAAATTTTCAGATAGGAGGTTCCAGATAAGGTCAAAAACTACATACTCAGATCTTCACCAAACTTTGCAGGGATACATTGGATGTCAAGACACGTGGAAAAAACGTACAAAACAAGAGATTGGAGACATCAAGATTTTGGGCGAATTTCTTAAGAATTTTCAAATTTTCAGAAAGGATGTTCCAAATAAGGTCAAAAACGACATACTCAGATCTTCACCAAACTTTGCAGGGATACATTGGATGTCAAGACACGTGGAAAAAACATACAAAACATAGGATTTGCGATATCTTGATTTTGGTCAAATTTTTTAAGAATTTTCAAATTTTCAGATAGGAGGTTCCATATAAGGTCTAAAACTACATACTCAGATCTTCACCAAACATTGCAGGGATACATTGGAGGTGAAGACACGTGGAAAAAACGTACAAAACAAGAGATTGGAGACATCAAGATTTTGGACGAATTTTTTAAGAATTTTCAAATTTTCAGATAGGAGGTTCCATATGAGGTCAAAAACTACATACTCAGATCTTCACCAAACATTGCAGGGATACATTGGATGTCAAGACACGTGGAAAAAACGTACAAAACAAGAGATTGGAGACATCAAGAATTTGGACGAATTTTTTACGAATTTTCAAATTTTCAGATAGGAGGTTCCATATAACGTCAAAAACGACATACTCAGAACTTCACCAAACATTGCAGGGATACATTGGATGTCAAGACACGTGGGAAAAACGTACAAAACAAGAGATTGGAGACATCACGATTTTGGACGAATTTTTGAAGAATTTTCAAATTTTCAGATAGGAGGTTCCAGATAAGGTCAAAAACTACATACTCAGATCTTCACCAAACTTTGCAGGGATACATTGGATGTCAAGACACGTGGAAAAAACGTACAAAACAAGAGATTGGAGACATCAAGATTTTGGACGAATTTTTTAAGAATTTTCAATTTTTCAGAAAGGATGTTCCAAATAAGGTCAAAAACGACATACTCAGATCTTCACCAAACTCAGCAGGGATACATTGGATGTCAAGACACGTGGAAAAAACATACAAAACATAGGATTGGGGACATCAAGATTTTGGTCAAATTTTTTAAGAATTTTCAAATTTTCAGATAGGAGGTTCCTTATAAGGTCAAAAACTACATACTCAGAATTTCACCAAACATTGCAGGGATACATTGGATGTCAAGACACGTGGAAAAAACGTACAAAACAAGAGATTGGAGACATCAAGATTTTGGACGAATTTTTGAAGAATTTTCAAATTTTCAGATAGGAGGTTCCAGATAAGGTCAAAAACTACATACTCAGATCTTCACCAAACGTTGCAGGGATACTTTGCATGTCAAGACACGTGGAAAAAACGTACAAAACAAGAGATTGGAGACATCAAGATTTTCGACGAATTTTTTAAGAATTTTCAAATTTTCAGATCAGAGGTTCAGATGAGGTCAAAAACGACATACTCAGATCTTCACCAAACTTTGCATGGATACATTAGATGTCAAGACACGTGGAAAAAACATACAAAACATAGGATTGGAGACATCAAGATTTTGGACGAATTTTTTAAGTATTTTCAAATTTTCAGAAAGGAGGTTCCAGATAAGGTCAAAAACGACATACTCAGATCTTCACCAAACTTTGCAGGGATACATTGGATGTCAAGACACGTGGAAAAAACGTACAAAACAAGAGATTGGAGACATCAAGATTTTGGACGAATTTTTTAAGAATTTTCAAATTTTCAGATAGGAGGTTCCAGATAAGGTCAAAAACTACATACTCAGATCTTCACCAAACATTGCAGGGATACATTGGATGTCAAGACACGTGGAAAAAACGTACAAAACAAGAGATTGGAGACATCATGATTTTGGACGAATTTTTGAGGAATTTTCAAATTTTCAGAAATGAGGTTCCAGATAAGGTCAAAAACTACATACTCAGATCTTCACCAAACATTGCAGGGATACATTGGATGTCAAGACACGTGGGAAAAACGTACAAAAAAAGAGATTGGAGACATCAAGATTTTGGACGAATTGTTTAACAATTTTCAAATTTTCAGATAGGAGGTTCCAGAAAAGGTCAAAAACTACATACTCAGATCTTCACCAAACTTTGCAGGGATACATTGGATTTCAAGACACGTGGAAAAAACATACAAAACATAGGATTGGGGACATCAAGATTTTGGACGAATTTTTTAAGAATTTTCAAATTTTCAGAAAGGAGGTTCCAGATAAGGTCAAAAACGACATACTCAGATCTTCACCAAACTTTGCAGGCATACATTGGATGTCAAGACACGTGGAAAAAACGTACAAAAGAAGAGATTGGAGACATCAAGATTTTGGACGAATATTTTAAGAATTTTCAAATTTTCAGATAGGAGGTTCCAGATAAGGTCAAAAACTACATACTCAGATCTTCACCAAACTTTGCAGGGATACATTGGATGTCAAGACACGTGGAAAAAACGTACAAAACAAGAGATTGGAGACATCAAGATTTTGGACGAATTTTTTAGGAATTTTCAAATTTTCAGAAATGAGGTTCCAGATAAGGTCAAAAACTACATACCCAGGTCTTCACCAAACTTTGCAGGGATACATTGGATCTCAAGACACGTGGAAAAACGTACAAAACAAGAGATTGGAGACATCAAGATTTTGGACGAATTTTTTAACAATTTTCAAATTTTCAGAAAGTAGGTTCCAGATAAGGTCAAAAACTACATACTCAGTTCTTCACCAAACTTTGCAGGGATACATTGGATGTCAAGACACGTGGAAAAAACGTACAAAACAAGAGATTGGTGTCATCAAGATTTTGGACGGATTTTTTAGGAATTTTCAAATTTTCAGATGAGAGGTTCCAGATAAGGTCAAAAACTACATACTCAGATCTTCACCAAACTTTGCAGGGATACATTGGATGTCAAGACACGTGGAAAAAACGTACAAAACAAGAGATTGGAGACATCAAGATTTTGGACGAATTTTTTATGAATTTTCAAATTTTCAGAAAGGATGTTCCAGATAAGGTCAAAAACTACATACTCAGATCTTCACCAAACTTTGCAGGGATACATTGGATGTCAAGACACGTGGAAAAAACATACAAAACATAGGATTGGGGACATCAAGATTTTGGTCAAATTTTTTAAGAATTTTCAAATTTTCAGATAGGGGGTTCCATATAAGGTCAAAAACTACATACTCAGATCTTCACCAAACATTGCAGGGATACATTGGATAACAAGACACGTGGAAAAACGTACAAAACAAGAGATTGGAGACATCAAGATTTTGGACGAATTTTTTAAGAATTTTCAAATTTTCAGATAGGAGGTTCCAGATAAGGTCAAAAACTACATACTCAGATCTTCACCAAACATTGCAGGGATACATTGGATGTCAAGACACGTGGAAAAAACGTACAAAACAAGAGATTGGAGACATCAAGATTTTGGACGAATTTTTTAAGAATTTTCAAATTTTCAGATAGGAGGTTCCATATAAGGACAAAAACTACATACTCAGATCTTCACCAAACATTGCAGGGATACATTGGATGTCAAGACACGTGGAAAAAACGTACAAAACAAGAGATTGGAGACATCAAGAATTTGGACGAATTTTTTAAGAATTTTCAAATTTTCAGATAGGAGGTTCCATATAACGTCAAAAACTACATACTCAGATCTTCACCAAACTTTGCAGGGATACATTGGATGTCAAGACACGTGGAAAAAACGTACAAAACAAGAGATTGGAGACATCAAGATTTTGGACGATTTTTTTAAGAATTTTCAAATTTTCAGATAGGAGGTTCCAGATAAGGTCAAAAACTACATACTCAGATCTTCACCAAACTTTGCAGGGATACATTGGATGTCAAGACACGTGGAAAAAACGTACAAAACAAGAGATTGGAGACATCAAGATTTTCGACGAATTTTTTAAGAATTTTCAAATTTTCAGATAGGTGGTTCCATATAAGGTCAAAAACTACATACTCAGATCTTCACCAAACAATCCAGGGATACATTGGATGTCAAGACACGTGGAAAAAACGTACAAGACAAGAGATTGGAGACATCAAGATTTTGGACGAATTTTTTAAGAATTTTCAAATTTTCAGATAGGAGGTTCCATATAAGGTCAAAAACTACATACTCAGATCTTCACCAAACTTTGCAGGGATACATTGGATGTCAAGACACGTGGAAAAAACGTACAAAACAAGAGATTGGAGACATCAAGATTTTGGACGAATTTTTTAAGAATTTTCAAATTTTCAGATAGGAGGTTCCATATAAGGTCAAAAACTACATACTCAGATCTTCACCAAACTTTGCAGGGATACATTGGATGTCAAGACACGTGGAAAAAACGTACAAAACAAGAGATTGGAGACATCAAGATTTTGGGCGAATTTTTTAAGAATTTTCAAATTTTCAGAAAGGATGTTCCAAATAAGGTCAAAAACGACATACTCAGATCTTCACCAAACTTTGCAGGGATACATTGGATGTCAAGACACGTGGAAAAAACATACAAAACATAGGATTTGGGATATCTTGATTTTGGTCAAATTTTTTAAGAATTTTCAAATTTTCAGATAGGAGGTTCATATAAGGTCTAAAACTACATACTCAGATCTTCACCAAACATTGCAGGGATACATTGGAGGTCAAGACACGTGGAAAAAACGTACAAAACAAGAGATTGGAGACATCAAGATTTTGGACGAATTTTTTAAGAATTTTCAAATTTTCAGATAGGAGGTTCCATATGAGGTCAAAAACTACATACTCAGATCTTCACCAAACATTGCAGGGATACATTGGATGTCAAGACACGTGGAAAAAACGTACAAAACAAGAGATTGGAGACATCAAGAATTTGGACGATTTTTTTACGAATTTTCAAATTTTCAGATAGGAGGTTCCATATAACGTCAAAAACTACATACTCAGAACTTCACCAAACATTGCAGGGATACATTGGATGTCAAGACACGTGGAAAAAACGTACAAAACAAGAGATTGGAGACATCAAGATTTTGGACGAATTTTTGAAGAATTTTCAAATTTTCAGATAGGAGGTTCCAGATAAGGTCAAAAACTACATACTCAGATCTTCACCAAACTTTGCAGGGATACATTGGATGTCAAGACACGTGGAAAAAACGTACAAAACAAGAGATTGGAGACATCAAGATTTTGGACGAATTTTTTAAGAATTTTCAAATTTTCAGAAAGGATTTTCCAAATAAGGTCAAAAACGACATACTCAGATCTTCACCAAACTCTGCAGGGATACATTGGATGTCAAGACACGTGGAAAAAACATACAAAACATAGGATTGGGGACATCAAGATTTTGGTCAAATTTTTTAAGAATTTTCAAATTTTCAGATAGGAAGTTCCTTATAAGGTCAAAAACTACATACTCAGAATTTCACCAAACATTGCAGGGATACATTGGATGTCAAGACACGTGGAAAAAACGTACAAAACAAGAGATTGGAGACAACAAGATTTTGGACGAATTTTTGAAGAATTTTCAAATTTTCAGATAGGAGGTTCCAGATAAGGTCAAAAACTACATACTCAGATCTTCACCAAACGTTGCAGGGATACTTTGCATGTCAAGACACGTGGAAAAAACGTACAAAACAAGAGATTGGAGACATCAAGATTTTCGACGAATTTTTTAAGAATTTTCAAATTTTCAGATCAGAGGTTCAGATGAGGTCAAAAACGACATACTCAGATCTTCACCAAACTTTGCATGGATACATTAGATGTCAAGACACGTGGAAAAAACATACAAAACATAGGATTGGAGACATCAAGATTTTGGACGAATTTTTTAAGAATTTTCAAATTTTCAGAAAGGAGGTTCCAGATAAGGTCAAAAACGACATACTCAGATCTTCACCAAACTTTGCAGGGATACATTGGATGTCAAGACACGTGGAAAAAACGTACAAAACAAGAGATTGGAGACATCAAGATTTTGGACGAATTTTTTAAGAATTTTCAAATTTTCAGATAGGAGGTTCCAGATAAGGTCAAAAACTACATACTCAGATCTTCACCAAACATTGCAGGGATACATTGGATGTCAAGACACGTGGAAAAAACGTACAAAACAAGAGATTGGAGACATCATGATTTTGGACGAATTTTTGAGGAATTTTCAAATTTTCAGAAATGAGGTTCCAGATAAGGTCAAAAACTACATACTCAGATCTTCACCAAACATTGCAGGGATACATTGGATGTCAAGACACGTGGGAAAAACGTACAAAAAAAGAGATTGGAGACATCAAGATTTTGGACGAATTGTTTAACAATTTTCAAATTTTCAGATAGGAGGTTCCATATAAGGTCAAAAACTACATACTCAGATCTTCACCAAACTTTGCAGGGATACATTGGATGTCAAGACACGTGGAAAAAACATACAAAACATAGGATTGGGGACATCAAGATTTTGGACGAATTTTTTAAGAATTTTCAAATTTTCAGAAAGGAGGTTCCAGATAAGGTCAAAAACGACATACTCAGATCTTCACCAAACTTTGCAGGCATACATTGGATGTCAAGACACGTGGAAAAAACGTACAAAAGAAGAGATTGGAGACATCAAGATTTTGGACGAATATTTTAAGAATTTTCAAATTTTCAGATAGGAGGTTCCAGATAAGGTCAAAAACTACATACTCAGATCTTCACCAAACTTTGCAGGGATACATTGGATGTCAAGACACGTGGAAAAAACGTACAAAACAAGAGATTGGAGACATCAAGATTTTGGACGATTTTTTTAGGAATTTTCAAATTTTCAGAAATGAGGTTCCAGATAAGGTCAAAAACTACATACTCAGGTCTTCACCAAACTTTGCAGGGATACATTGGATCTCAAGACACGTGGGAAAAACGTACAAAACAAGAGATTGGAGACATCAAGATTTTGGACGAATTTTTTAACAATTTTCAAATTTTCAGAAAGTAGGTTTTAGATAAGGTCAAAAACTACATACTCAGATCTTCACCAA
Source organism: Lepisma saccharinum (assembly GCF_977018435.1). Classification (NCBI taxonomy): domain Eukaryota; kingdom Metazoa; phylum Arthropoda; class Insecta; order Zygentoma; family Lepismatidae; genus Lepisma; species Lepisma saccharinum. Next base: position 93,852 of record NW_028143314.1, read on the forward strand.
ACTTTGCAGGGATACATTGGATGTCAAGACACGTGGAAAAAACGTACAAAACAAGAGATTGGTGTCATCAAGATTTTGGACGGATTTTTTAGGAATTTTCAAATTTTCAGATGAGAGGTTCCAGATAAGGTCAAAAACTACATACTCAGATCTTCACCAAACTTTGCAGGGATACATTGGATGTCAAGACACGTGGAAAAAACATACAAAACATAGGATTGGGGACATCAAGATTTTGGTCAAATTTTTTAAGAATTTTCAAATTTTCAGATAGGGGGTTCCATATAAGGTCAAAAACTACATACTCAGATCTTCACCAAACATTGCAGGGATACATTGGATAACAAGACACGTGGAAAAACGTACAAAACAAGAGATTGGAGACATCAAGATTTTGGACGAATTTTTTAAGAATTTTCAAATTTTCAGATAGGAGGTTCCATATAAGGTCAAAAACTACATACTCAGATCTTCACCAAACATTGCAGGGATACATTGGATGTCAAGACACGTGGAAAAAACGTACAAAACAAGAGATTGGAGACATCAAGATTTTGGACGAATTTTTTAAGAATTTTCAAATTTTCAGATAGGAGGTTCCATATGAGGTCAAAAACTACATACTCAGATCTTCACCAAACATTGCAGGGATACATTGGATGTCAAGACACGTGGAAAAAACGTACAAAACAAGAGATTGGAGACATCAAGAATTTGGACGAATTTTTTAAGAATTTTCAAATTTTCAGATAGGAGGTTCCATATAACGTCAAAAACTACATACTCAGATCTTCACCAAACTTTGCAGGTATACATTGGATGTCAAGACACGTGGAAAAATCGTACAAAACAAGAGATTGGAGACATCAAGATTTTGGACGAATTTTTTAAGAATTTTCAAATTTTCAGATAGGAGGTTCCAGATAAGGTCAAAAACTACATACTCAGATCTTCACCAAACTTTGCAGGGATACATTGGATGTCAAGACACGTGGAAAAAACGTACAAAACAAGAGATTGGAGACATCAAGATTTTGGACGAATTTTTTAAGAATTTTCAAATTTTCAGAAAGGATGTTCCAGATAAGGTCAAAAACGACATACTCAGATCTTCACCAAACTCTGCAGGGATACATTGGATGTCAAGACACGTGGAAAAAACATACAAAACATAGGATTGGGGACATCAAGATTTTGGTCAAATTTTTTAAGAATTTTCAAATTTTCAGATAGGAGGTTCCATATAAGGTCAAAAACTACATACTCAGAACTTCACCAAACATTGCAGGGATACATTGGATGTCAAGACACGTGGAAAAAACGTACAAAACAAGAGATTGGAGACATCAAGATTTTGGACGAATTTTTGAAGAATTTTCAAATTTTCAGATAGGAGGTTCCAGATAAGGTCAAAAACTACATACTCAGATCTTCACCAAACTTTGCAGGGATACATTGGATGTCAAGACACGTGGAAAAAACGTACAAAACAAGAGATTGGAGACATCAAGATTTTGGGCGAATTTTTTAAGAATTTTCAAATTTTCAGAAAGGATGTTCCAAATAAGGTCAAAAACGACATACTCAGATCTTCACCAAACTCTGCAGGGATACATTGGATGTCAAGACACGTGGAAAAAACATACAAAACATAGGATTGGGGACATCAAGATTTTGGTCAAATTTTTTAAGAATTTTCAAATTTTCAGATAGGAGGTTCCATATAAGGTCAAAAACTACATACTCATAATTTCACCAAACATTGCAGGGATACATTGGATGTCAAGACACATGGAAAAAACGTACAAAACAAGAGATTGGAGACATCAAGATTTTGGACGAATTTTTGAAGAATTTTCAAATTTTCAGATAGGAGGTTCCATATAAGGTCAAAAACTACATACTCAGATCTTCACCAAACGTTGCAGGGATACTTTGCATGTCAAGACACGTGGAAAAAACGTACAAAACAAGAGATTGGAGACATCAAGATTTTCGACGAATTTTTTAAGAATTTTCAAATTTTCAGATCAGAGGTTCCAGATGAGGTCAAAAACGACATACTCAGATCTTCACCAAACTTTGCATGGATACATTGGATGTCAAGACACGTGGAAAAAACATACAAAACATAGGATTGGGGACATCAAGATTTTGGACGAATTTTTTAAGAATTTTCAAATTTTCAGAAAGGAGGTTCCAGATAAGGTCAAAAAAGACATACTCAGATCTTCACCAAACTTTGCAGGGATACATTGGATGTCAAGACACGTGGAAAAAACGTACAAAACAAGAGATTGGAGACATCAAGAATTTGGACGAATTTTTTAAGAATTTTCAAATTTTCAGATAGGAGGTTCCAGATAAGGTCAAAAACTACATACTCAGATCTTCACCAAACTTTGCAGGGATACATTGGATGTCAATACACGTGGAAAAAACGTACAAAACAAGAGATTGGAGACATCAAGATTTTGGACGAATTTTTGAGGAATTTTCAAATTTTCAGAAATGAGGTTCCAGATAAGGTCAAAAACTACATACTCAGATCTTCACCAAACATTGCAGGGATACATTGGATGTCAAGACACGTGGGAAAAACGTACAAAACAAGAGATTGGAGACATCAAGATTTTGGACGAATTTTTTAACAATTTTCAAATTTTCAGATAGGAGGTTCCAGAAAAGGTCAAAAACTACATACTCAGATCTTCACCAAACTTTGCAGGGATACATTGAATGTCAAGACACGTGGAAAAAACATACAAAACATAGGATTGGGGACATCAAGATTTTGGACGAATTTTTTAAGAATTTTCAAATTTTCAGAAAGGAGGTTCCAGATAAGGTCAAAAACGACATACTCAGATCTTCACCAAACTTTGCAGGCATACATTGGATGTCAAGACACGTGGAAAAAACGTACAAAACAAGAGATTGGGGTCATCAAGATTTTGGACGGATTTTTTAGGAATTTTCAAATTTTCAGATGGGAGGTTCCAGATAAGGTCAAAAACTAAATACTCAGATCTTCACCAAACATTGCAGGGATACATTGGATGTCAAGACACGTGGAAAAAACGTACAAAACAAGAGATTGGAGACATCAAGATTTTGGACGAATTTTTGAAGAATTTTCAAATTTTCAGAAAGGATGTTCCAGATAAGGTCAAAAACGACATACTCAGATCTTCACCAAACTTTGCAGGGATACATTGGATGTCAAGACACGTGGAAAAAACATACAAAACATAGGATTGGGGACATCAAGATTTTGGTCAAATTTTTTAAGAATTTTCAAATTTTCAGATAGGGGGTTCCATATAAGGTCAAAAACTACATACTCAGATCTTCACCAAACATTGCAAGGATACATTGGATAACAAGACACGTGGAAAAACGTACAAAACAAGAGATTGGAGACATCAAGATTTTGGACGAATTTTTTAAGAATTTTCAAATTTTCAGATAGGATGTTCCAGATAAGGTCAAAAGCGACACACTCAGATCTTCACCAAACTTTGCAGAGATACATTGGATGTCAAGACACGTGGAAAAAACATACAAAACATAGGATTGGGGACATCAAGATTTTGGTCAAATTTTTTAAGAATTTTCAAATTTTCAGATAGGAGGTTCCATATAAGGTCAAAAACTACATACTCAGACCTTCACCAAACATTGCATTGATACATTGGATGTCAAGACACGTGGAAAAAACGTACAAAACAAGAGATTGGAGACATCAAGATTTTCCACGAATTTTTTAAGAATTTTCAAATTTTCAGATGGGAGGTTCCAGATAAGGTCAAAAACTACATACTCAGATCTTCACCAAACTATGCAGGGATACATTGAATGTCAAGACACGTGGAAAAAACGTACAAAACAAGAGATTGGAGACATCAAGATTTTGGACGAATTTTTTAAGAATTTTCAAATTTTCAGATAGGAGGTTCCAGATAAGGTCAAAAACTACATACTCAGATCTTCACCAAACTTTGCAGGGATACATTGGATATCAAGACACGTGGAAAAAACGTACAAAACAAGAGATTGGAGACATCAAGATTTTGGACGAATTTTTGAGGAATTTTCAAATTTTCAGAAATGAGGTTCCAGATAAGGTCAAAAACTACATACTCAGATCTTCACCAAACTTTGCAGGGATACATTGGATGTCAAGACACGTGGGAGAAACGTACAAAACAAGAGATTGGAGACATCCAGATTTTGGACGAATTTTTTAAGAATTTTCAAATTTTCAGATAGGAGGTTCCAGATAAGGTCAAAAACTACATACTCAGATCTTCACCAAACTTTGCAGGGATAAATTGGATGTCAAGACACGGGGAAAAGACGTACAAAACAAGAGATTGGAGACATCAAGATTTTGGACGAATTTTTGAGGAATTTTCAAATTTTCAGATAGGAGGTTCCAGATAAGGTCAAAAACTACATACTCAGATCTTCACCAAACTTTGCAGGGATACATTGGATGTCAAGACACGGGGAAAAGACGTACAAAACAAGAGATTGGGGTCATCAAGATTTTGGACGGATTTTTTAGGAATTTTCAAATTTTCAGATGGGAGGTTCCAGATAAGGTCAAAAACTACATACTCGGATCTTCACCAAACTTTGCAGGGATACATTGGATGTCAAGACACGTGGAAAAAACGTACAAAACAAGAGATTGGAGACGTCAAGATTTCGGACGAATTTTTTAAGAATTTTCAAATTTTGAGAAAGGATGTTCCAGATAAGGTCAAAAACGACATACTCAGATCTTCACCAAACTTTGCAGGGATACATTGGATGTCAAGACACGTGGGAAAAACGTACAAAACAAGAGATTGGAGACATCAAGATTTTGGACGAATTTTTGAGGAATTTTCAAATTTTCAGAAATGAGGTTCCAGATAAGGTCAAAAACTACATACTCAGATCTTCACCAAACTTTGCAGGGATACATTGGATGTCAAGACACGTGGGAAAAACGTACAAAACAAGAGATTGGAGACATCAAGGTTTTGGACGAATTTTTTAAGAATTTTCAAATTTTCAGATAGGAGGTTCCAGATAAGGTCAAAAACTACATACTCAGATCTTCACCAAACTTTGCAGGGATACATTGGATGTCAAGACACGGGGAAAAGACGTACAAAACAAGAGATTGGGGTCATCAAGATTTTGGACGGATTTTTTAGGAATTTTCAAATTTTCAGATGGGAGGTTCCAGATAAGGTCAAAAACTACATACTCGGATCTTCACCAAACTTTGCAGGGATACATTGGATGTCAAGACACGTGGAAAAAACGTACAAAACAAGAGATTGGAGACGTCAAGATTTCGGACGAATTTTTTAAGAATTTTCAAATTTTGAGAAAGGATGTTCCAGATAAGGTCAAAAACGACATACTCAGATCTTCACCAAAATTTGCAGGGATGCATTGGATGTCAAGACACGTGGGAAAAACGTACAAAACAAGAGATTGGAGACATCATGATTTTGGACGAATTTTTGAGGAATTTTCAAATTTTCAGAAATGAGGTTCCAGATAAGGTCAAAAACTACATACTCAGATCTTCACCAAACATTGCAGGGATACATTGGATGTCAAGACACGTGGGAAAAACGTACAAAACAAGAGATTGGAGACATCAAGATTTTGGACGAATTTTTTTAACAATTTTCAAATTTTCAGATAGGAGGTTCCAGAAAAGGTCAAAAACTACATACTCAGATCTTCACCAAACTTTGCAGGGATACATTGGATGTCAAGACACGTGGAAAAAACGTACAAAACAAGAGATTGGAGACATCAAGATTTTGGACGAATTTTTGAGGAATTTTCGAATTTTCAGAAATGAGGTTCCAGATAAGGTCAAAAACTACATACTCAGGTCTTCACCAAACTTTGCAGGGATACATTGGATCTCAAGACACGTGGGAAAAACGTACAAAACAAGAGATTGGAGACATCAAGATTTTGGACGAATTTTTTAACAATTTTCAAATTTTCAGAAAGTAGGTTCCAGATAAGGTCAAAAACTACATACTCAGATCTTCACCAAACTTTGCAGGGATACATTGGATGTCAAGACACGTGGAAAAAACGTACAAAACAAGAGATTGGTTTCATCAAGATTTTGGACGGATTTTTTAGGAATTTTCAAATTTTCAGATGAGAGGTTCCAGATAAGGTCAAAAACTACATACTCAGATCTTCACCAAACTTTGCAGGGATACATTGGATGTCAAGACACGTGGAAAAATCGTACAAAACAAGAGATTGGAGACATCAAGATTTTGGACGAATTTTTTATGAATTTTCAAATTTTCAGAAAGGATGTTCCAGATAAGGTCAAAAACGACATACTCAGATCTTCACCAAACTTTGCATGGATACATTGGATGTCAAGACACGTGGAAAAAACATACAAAACATAGGATTGGGGACATCAAGATTTTGGTCAAATTTTTTAAGAATTTTCAAATTTTCAGATAGGGGGTTCCATATAAGGTCAAAAACTACATACTCAGATCTTCACCAAACATTGCAGGGATACATTGGATAACAAGACACGTGGAAAAACGTACAAAACAAGAGATTGGAGACATCAAGATTTTGGACGAATTTTTTAAGAATTTTCAAATTTTCAGATAGGAGTTTCCATATAAGGTCAAAAACTACATACTCAGATCTTCACCAAACATTGCAGGGATACATTGGATGTCAAGACACGTGGAAAAAACGTACAAAACAAGAGATTGGAGACATCAAGATTTTGGACGAATTTTTTAAGAATTTTCAAATTTTCAGATAGGAGGTTCCATATGAGGTCAAAAACTACATACTCAGATCTTCACCAAACATTGCAGGGATACATTGGATGTCAAGACACGTGGAAAAAACGTACAAAACAAGAGATTGGAGACATCAAGAATTTGGACGAATTTTTTAAGAATTTTCAAATTTTCAGATAGGAGGTTCCATATAACGTCAAAAACTACATACTCAGATCTTCACCAAACTTTGCAGGTATACATTGGAAGTCAAGACACGTGGAAAAAACGTACAAAACAAGAGATTGGAGACATCAAGATTTTGGACGAATTTTTTAAGAATTTTCAAATTTTCAGATAGGAGGTTCCATATAAGGTCAAAAACTACATACTCAGATCTTCACCAAACTTTGCAGGGATACATCGGATGTCAAGACACGTGGAAAAAACGTACAAAACAAGAGATTGGAGACATCAAGATTTTGGACGAATTTTTTAAGAATTTTCAAATTTTCAGAAAGGATGTTCCAGATAAGGTCAAAAACGACATACTCAGATCTTCACCAAACTCTGCAGGGATACATTGGATGTCAAGACACATGGAAAAAACATACAAAACATAGGATTGGGGACATCAAGATTTTGGTCAAATTTTTTAAGAATTTTCAAATTTTCAGATAGGAGGTTCCATATAAGGTCAAAAACTACATACTCAGAACTTCACCAAACATTGCAGGGATACATTGGATGTCAAGACACGTGGAAAAAACGTACAAAACAAGAGATTGGAGACATCAAGATTTTGGACGAATTTTTGAAGAATTTTCAAATTTTCAGATAGGAGGTTCCAGATAAGGTCAAAAACTACATACTCAGATCTTCACCAAACTTTGCAGGGATACATTGGATGTCAAGACACGTGGAAAAAACGTACAAAACAAGAGATTGGAGACATCAAGATTTTGGACGAATTTTTTAAGAATTTTCAAATTTTCAGAAAGGATGTTCCAAATAAGGTCAAAAACGACATACTCAGATCTTCACCAAACTCTGCAGGGATACATTGGATGTCAAGACACGTGGAAAAAACATACAAAACATAGGATTGGGGACATCAAGATTTTGGTCAAATTTTTTAAGAATTTTCAAATTTTCAGATAGGAGGTTCCATATAAGGTCAAAAACTACATACTCATAATTTCACCAAACATTGCAGGGATACATTGGATGTCAAGACACGTGGAAAAAACGTACAAAACAAGAGATTGGAGTCATCAAGATTTTGGACGAATTTTTTAAGAATTTTCAAATTTTCAGATAGGAGGTTCCATATAAGGTCAAAAACTACATACTCAGATCTTCATCAAACGTTGCAGGGATACTTTGTATGTCAAGACACGTGGAAAAAACGTACAAAACAAGAGATTGGAGACATCAAGATTTTCGACGAATTTTTTAAGAATTTTCAAATTTTCAGATCAGAGGTTCCAGATGAGGTCAAAAACGACATACTCAGAACTTCACCAAACTTTTCATGGATACATTGGATGTCAAGACACGTGGAAAAAACATACAAAACATAGGATTGGGGACATCAAGATTTTGGACGAATTTTTTAAGAATTTTCAAATTTTCAGAAAGGAGGTTCCAGATAAGGTCAAAAACGACATACTCAGATCTTCACCAAACTTTGCAGGGATACATTGGATGTCAAGACACGTGGAAAAATCGTACAAAACAAGAGATTGGAGACATCAAGATTTTGGACGAATTTTTTAAGAATTTTCAAATTTTCAGATAGGAGGTTCCAGATAAGGTCAAAAACTACATACTCAGATCTTCACCAAACTTTGCAGGGATACATTGGATGTCAATACAAGTGGAAAAAACGTACAAAACAAGAGATTGGAGACATCATGATTTTGGACGAATTTTTGAGGAATTTTCAAATTTTCAGAAATGAGGTTCCAGATAAGGTCAAAAACTACATACTCAGATCTTCACCAAACATTGCAGGGATACATTGGATGTCAAGACACGTGGGAAAAACGTACAAAACAAGAGATTGGAGACATCAAGATTTTGGACGAATTTTTTAAGAATTTTCAAATTTTCAGATAGGAGGTTCCAGAAAAGGTCAAAAACTACATACTCAGATCTTCACCAAACTTTGCAGGGATACATTGGATGTCAAGACACGTGGAAAAAACATACAAAACATAGGATTGGGGACATCAAGATTTTGGACGAATTTTTTAAGAATTTTCAAATTTTCAGAAAGGAGGTTCCAGATAAGGTCAAAAACGACATACTCAGATCTTCACCAAACTTTGCAGGCATACATTGGATGTCAAGACACTTGGAAAAAACGTACAAAAGAAGAGATTGGAGACATCAAGATTTTGGACGAATATTTTAAGAATTTTCAAATTTTCAGATAGGATGTTCCAGATAAGGTCAAAAACTACATACTCAGATCTTCACCAAACTTTGCAGGGATACATTGGATGTCAAGACACGTGGAAAAAACGTACAAAACAAGAGATTGGAGACATCAAGATTTTGGACGAATTTTTGAGGAATTTTCGAATTTTCAGAAATGAGGTTCCAGATAAGGTCAAAAACTACATACTCAGGTCTTCACCAAACTTTGCAGGGATACATTGGATCTCAAGACACGTGGGAAAAACGTACAAAACAAGAGATTGGAGACATCAAGATTTTGGACGAATTTTTTAACAATTTTCAAATTTTCAGATAGGAGGTTCCAGATAAGGTCAAAAACTACATACCCAGATCTTCACCAAACTTTGCAGGGATACATTGGATGTCAAGACACGTGGAAAAAACGTACAAAACAAGAGATTGGTGTCATCAAGATTTTGGACGGATTTTTTAGGAATTTTCAAATTTTCAGATGAGAGGTTCCAGATAAGGTCAAAAACTACATACTCAGATCTTCACCAAACTTTGCAGGGATACATTGGATGTCAAGACACGTGGAAAAAACGTACAAAACAAGAGATTGGGGTCATCAAGATTTTGGACGGATTTTTTAGGAATTTTCAAATTTTCAGATGGGAGGTTCCAGATAAGGTCAAAAACTACATACTCAGATCTTCACCAAACATTGCAGGGATACATTGGATGTCAAGACACGTGGAAAAAACGTACAAAACAAGAGATTGGAGACATCAAGATTTTGGACGAATTTTTTAAGAATTTTCAAATTTTCAGAAAGGATGTTCCAGATAAGGTCAAAAACGACATACTCAGATCTTCACCAAACTTTGCAGGGATACATTGGATGTCAAGACACGTGGAAAAAACATACAAAACATAGGATTGGGGACATCAAGATTTTGGTCAAATTTTTTAAGAATTTTCAAATTTTCAGATAGGGGGTTCCATATAAGGTCAAAAACTACATACTCAGATCTTCACCAAACATTGCAGGGATACATTGGATAACAAGACACGTGGAAAAACGTACAAAACAAGAGATTGGAGATATCAAGATTTTGGACGAATTTTTTAAGAATTTTCAAATTTTCAGATTGGATGTTCCAGATAAGGTCAAAAGCGACATACTCAGATCTTCACCAAACTTTGCAGAGATACATTGGATGTCAAGACACGTGGAAAAAACATACAAAACATAGGATTGGGGACATCAAGATTTTGGTCAAATTTTTTAAGAATTTTCAAATTTTCAGATAGGAGGTTCCATATAAGGTCAAAAACTACATACTCAGACCTTCACCAAACATTGCATAGATACATTGGATGTCAAGACACGTGGAAAAAACGTACAAAACAAGAGATTGGAGACATCAAGATTTTCCACGAATTTTTTAAGAATTTTCAAATTTTCAGATGGGGGGTTCCAGATAAGGTCAAAAACTACATACTCAGATCTTCACCAAACTATGCAGGGATACATTGAATGTCAAGACACGTGGAAAAAACGTACAAAACAAGAGATTGGAGACATCAAGATTTTGGACGAATTTTTTAAGAATTTTCAAATTTTCAGATAGGAGGTTCCAGATAAGGTCAAAAACTACATACTCAGATCTTCACCAAAATTTGCAGGGATACATTGGATGTCAAGACACGTGGAAAAAACGTACAAAACAAGAGATTGGAGACATCAAGATTTTGGACGAATTTTTGAGGAATTTTCAAATTTTCAGAAATGAGGTTCCAGATAAGGTCAAAAACTACATACTCAGATCTTCACCAAACTTTGCAGGGATACATTGGATGTCAAGACACGTGGGAAAAACGTACAAAACAAGAGATTGGAGACATCAAGATTTTGGACGAATTTTTTAAGAATTTTCAAATTTTCAGATAGGAGGTTCCAGATAAGGTCAAAAACTACATACTCAGATCTTCACCAAACTTTGCAGGGATACATTGGATGTCAAGACACGGGGAAAAGACGTACAAATCAAGAGATTGGGGTCATCAAGATTTTGGACGGATTTTTTAGGAATTTTCAAATTTTCAGATGGGAGGTTCCAGATAAGGTCAAAAACTACATACTCGGATCTTCACCAAACTTTGCAGGGATACATTGGATGTCAAGACACGTGGAAAAAACGTACAAAACAAGAGATTGGAGACGTCAAGATTTCGGACGAATTTTTTAAGAATTTTCAAATTTTGAGAAAGGATGTTCCAGATAAGGTTAAAAACGACATACTCAGATCTTCACCAAACTTTGCAGGGATACATTGGATGTCAAGACACGTGGGAAAAACGTACAAAACAAGAGATTGGAGACATCAAGATTTTGGACGAATTTTTGAGGAATTTTCAAATTTTCAGAAATGAGGTTCCAGATAAAGTCAAAAACTACATACTCAGACCTTCACCAAACTTTGCAGGGATACATTGGATGTCAAGACACGTGGGAAAAACGTACAAAACAAGAGATTGGAGACATCAAGGTTTTGGACGAATTTTTTAAGAATTTTCAAATTTTCAGATAGGAGGTTCCAGATAAGGTCAAAAACTGCATACTCAGATCTTCACCAAACTTTGCAGGGATACATTGGATGTCAAGACACGGGGAAAAGACGTACAAAACAAGAGATTGGGGTCATCAAGATTTTGGACGGATTTTTTAGGAATTTTCAAATTTTCAGATGGGAGGTTCCAGATAAGATCAAAAACTACATACTCGGATCTTCACCAAACTTTGCAGGGATACATTGGATGTCAAGACACGTGGAAAAAACGTACAAAACAAGAGATTGGAGACGTCAAGATTTCGGACGAATTTTTTAAGAATTTTCAAATTTTGAGAAAGGATGTTCCAGATAAAGTCAAAAACGACATACTCAGATCTTCACCAAAATTTCCAGGGATGCATTGGATGTCAAGACACGTGGGAAAAACGTACAAAACAAGAGATTGGAGACATCAAGATTTTGGACGAATTTTTTAAGAATTTTCAAATTTTCAGATAGGAGGTTCCAGATAAGGTCAAAAACTACATACTCAGATCTTCACCAAACTTTGCAGGGATACATTGGATGTCAAGACATGTGGAAAAACGTACAAAACAAGAGATTGGGGTCATCAAGATTTTGGACGGATTTTTTAGGAATTTTCAAATTTTCAGATGGGAGGTTCCAGATAAGGTCAAAAACTACATACTCAGATCTTCACCAAACTTTGCAGGGATACATTGGATGTCAAGACACGTGGAAAAAACGTACAAAACAAGAGATTGGAGACGTCAAGATTTTGGACGAATTTTTTAAGAATTTTCAAATTTTCAGATAGGAGGTTCCAGATAAGGTCAAAAACTACATACTCAGATCATCACCAAACTTTGCAGGGATACATTGGATGTCAAGACACGTGGAAAAACGTACAAAACAAGAGATTGGAGACATCAAGATTTTGGACGAATTTTTTAACAATTTTCAAATTTTCAGAAAGGATGTTCCAGATAAGGTCAAAAACGACATACTCAGATCTTCACCAAACTCTGCAGGGATACATAGGATGTCACGACACGTGGAAAAAACATACAAAACATAGGATTGGGGACATCAAGATTTTGGTCAAATTTTTTAAGAATTTTCAAATTTTCAGATAGGAGGTTCCATATAAGGTCAAAAACTACATACTCAGATCTTCACCAAACATTGCAGGGATACATTGGATGTCAAGACACGTGGAAAAAACGTACAAACCAAGAGATTGGAGACATCAAGATTTTGGACGAATTTTTGAAGAATTTTCAAATTTTCAGATGGGAGGCTCCATATAAGGTCAAAAACTACATACTCAGATCTTCACCAAACGTTGCAGGGATACTTTGCATGTCAAGACACGTGGAAAAAACGTACAAAACAAGAGATTGGAGACATCAAGATTTTGGACGAATTTTTTAAGAATTTTCAAATTTTCAGATAGGAGGTTCCAGATAAGGTCAAAAACTACATACTCAGATCTTCACCAAACTTTGCAGGGATACATTAGATGTCAAGACACGTGGAAAAAACGTACAAAACAAGAGATTGGAGAAATCACGATTTTGGACGAATTTTTGAGGAATTTTCAAATTTTCAGAAATGAGGTTCCAAATAAGGTCAAAAACTACATACTTAGATCTTCACCAAACTTTGCATGGATACATTGGATGTCAAGACACGTGGGAAAAACGTTCAAAACAAGAGATTGGAGACATCAAGATTTTGGACGAATTTTTTAACAATTTTCAAATTTTCAGATAGGAGGTTCCAGATAATGTCAAAAACTACATACTCAGATCTTCACCAAACTTTGCAGGGATTCATTGGATGTCAAGACACGTGGAAAAAACGTACAAAACAAGAGATTGGAGACATCAAGATTTTGGACGAATTTTTTAAGAATTTTCAAATTTTCAGAAAGGATGTTCCAGATAAGGTCAAAAACGACATACTCAGATCTTCACCAAACTCTGCAGGGATACATTGGATGTCAAGACACGTGGAAAAAACATACAAAACAGGATTGGGGACATCAAGATTTTGGTCAAATTTTTTTAGAATTTTCAAATTTTGAGATAGGAGGTTCCATATAAGGTCAAAAAACTACATACTCAGATCTTCACCAAACTTTGCATGGATACATTGGATGTCAAGACACGTGGAAAAAACGTACAAAACAAGAGATTGGAGACATCAAGATTTTGGACGAATTTTTTAAGAATTTTCAAATTTTCAGAAAGAAGGTTCCATATATGGTCAAAAACTACATACTCAGATCTTCACCAAACTTTGCAGGGATACATTGAATGTCAAGACACGTGGAAAAAACGTACAAAACAAGAGATTGGGGTCATCAAGATTTTGGACGGATTTTTTAGGAATTTTCAAATTTTCAGATGGGAGGTTCCATATATGGTCAAAAACTACATACTCAGATCTTCACCAAACTTTGCAGGGATACATTGGATGTCAAGACACGCGGAAAAAACGTACAAAACAAGAGATTGGAGACATCAAGATTTTCGACGAATTTTTTAAGAATTTTCAAATTTTCAGATAGGAGGTTCCATATAAGGTCAAAAACTACATACTCAGATCTTCACCAAACTTTGCATGGATACATTGGATGTCAAGACACGTGGAAAAAACATACAAAACATAGGTTTGGGGATATCAAGATTTTGGTCGAATTTTTTAAGAATTTTCAAATTTTCAGATAGGAGGTTCCATATAAGGTCAAAAACTACATACTCAGATCTTCACCAAACTTTGCAGGGATACATTGGATGTCAAGACACGTGGAAAAAACGTACAAAACAAGAGATTGGAGACATCAAGATTTTCGACGAATTTTTTAAGAATTTTCAAATTTTCAGATGGGAGGTTCCAGATAAGGTCAAAAACGACATACTCAGATCTTCACCAAACTTTGCAGGGATACATTGGATGTCAAGACACGTGGAAAAAACATACAAGACCTAGGATTGGGGACATCAAGATTTTGGTCAAATTTTTTAAGAATTTTCAAATTTTCAGGTTCCATATCAGGTCAAAAACTACATACTCAGATCTTCACCAAACTTTGCAGGGATACATTGGATGTCAAGACACGTGGAAAAAACGTACAAAACAAGAGATTGGAGACATCAAAATTTTGGACGAATTTTTTAAGAATTTTCAAATTTTCAGATAGGAGGTTCCATATAAGGTCAAAAACTACATACTCAGATCTTCACCAAACATTGCAGGGATACATTGGAGGTCAAGACACGTGGAAAAAACGTACAAAACAAGAGATTGGAGACATCAAGATTTTGGACGAATTTTTTTAGAATATTCAAATTTTCAGATAGGAGGTTCCAGATGAGGTCAAAAACTACATACTCAGATCTTCACCAAACTTTGCTGGAATACTTTGCATGTCAAGACACGTGGAAAAAACGTACAAAACAAGAGATCGGAGACATCAAGATTTTCGACGAATTTTTTAAGAATTTTCAAATTTTCAGATGGGAGGTTCCAGATAAGGTCAAAAACGACATACTCAGATCTTCACCAAACTTTGCATGGATACATTGGATGTCAAGACACGTGGAAAAAACATACAAAACATAGGAATGGTGACATCAAGATTTTGGACGAATTTTTTAAGAATTTTCAAATTTTCAGAAAGGAGGTTCCATATAAGGTCAAAAACTACATACTCAGATCTTCACCAAACTTTGCAGGGATACATTGGATGTCAAGACACGTGGAAAAAACGTACAAAACAAGAGATTGGAGACATCAAGATTTTGGACGAATTTTTTGAGAATTTTCAAATTTTCAGAAAGGAGGTTCCATATAAGGTCAAAAACTACATACTCAGATCTTCACCAAACTTTGCAGGGATACATTGGATGTCAAGACACGTGGAAAAAACGTACAAAACAAGAGATTGGAGACATCAAGATTTTGGACGAATTTTTTAAGAATTTTCAAATTTTCAGAAAGGATGTTCCAGATAAGGTCAAAAACGACATACTCAGATCTTCACCAAACTTTGCAGGGATACATTGGAGGTCGAGACACGTGGAAAAAACGTACAAAACAAGACATTGGAGTATTCAAGATTTTGGACGAATTTTTGAAGAATTTTCAAATTTTCAGATAGGAGGTTCCATATAAGGTCAAAAACTACATACTCAGATCTTCACCAAACATTGCAGGGATACATTGGATGTCAAGACACGTGGAAAAAACGTACAAATCAAGAGATTGGAGACATCAAGATTCTCGACGAATTTTTGAAGAATTTTCAAATTTTCAGATAGGAGGTTCCAGATAAGGTCAAAAACTACATACTCAGATCTTCACCAAACGTTGCAGGGATACTTTGCATGTCAAGACACGTTTAAAAAACGTACAAAACAAGAGATTGGAGACATCAAGATTTTCGACGAATTTTTTAAGAATTTTCAAATTTTCAGATGGGAGGTTCCAGATAAGGTCAAAAACGACATACTCAGAAGTAGTAGTATTTGTGGTACAACCAATGCCGGAAAGTATGTGCCCCTCTCAAGCAGGTTTGGCTATACTTAAAACCATCTCAACATGCTCATATGAGCTTTTTGTTCATGTGTGGGACTCTGTCTAATCCAAGATTTTTGTAAAAAATGCCCTCGGGAATTTCCCTTCGGAAAGTATGACCCCCCTCAGATTGAAGTGCCTACACTTACAAAAGGCACTTCTGTGAGATTGTTGTCCATAAACTTGTCAAAATATGCCCTTCTTGATGCCCACACCTAAAACTACGCCATCTACGTTGACGTTGACCACACCCACCCACATCCACCCACACCCACCCACATCCACCCACACCCACCCACATCCACCCACACCCACCCACACACACCCACACCCACCCACACACACCCACACCCACCCACACCTACCCACACACACCCACACCCACCCACACCTACCCACACACACCCACACCCACCCACACCCACCCACACACACCCACACCCACCCACACCCACCCACACCCACCCACATCCACCCACACCCCACCCACACACACACACACACACACACACATATTTACTTCCGGTCCACTTCCGGTTTGACCACTTCCGGTCCACTTCCGGTTTGACCACTTCCGGTTTGACCACTTCCGGTTTGACCACTTCCGGTTTGACCACTTCCGGTTTGACCACTTCCGGTCCACTTCCGGTTTGACCACTTCCGGTTTGAGTTCAATTGGCACCAGCCTCAACTTGCTTATCTAGTACTAAAACAATGCAATATGCAGAGATTTTCTAGAATTGCTCTGTGACTCTCTCATTTCTTACATCATAAACATATGATTTTTCTCCTATGAGAATAACACTACATATGGTGTCATCAGGTAATGCTTCATGGAATTCACAGACAATTTTAATGTTTGTCCTGTCATTCACCACAACTTGTTTCCTTTTTGAAGTGTTTATTACAAACATGGGTCTCCGTGCTTTGATTTCATCTGGTGTGTAATACATGTCAGTATTGCCAGTAGTGACCCTCTTGAATGCCGAAAAAGCCTCATATAATTTCAGGAAATCATCCTTGGACATGTCTAAATTGTAATTTTCTCTAGGAAAGACTTCATTTCTGCCATTTTTAAGATATATGTTTTTGATGTTGCAGCTATCAAACTTACTTGAATTTTTTTCCTGATTGTTGTGTCTCCCAGTCTGAAACAGTACCACCACAAAATCAGGCATGTCATATTGAATACTGGAGAATGAATTTGTAGCATCAAACTCATAATAAGAACCAGTTGCGGGCCTCTGTACGCATTGATATGTATAAAATTGCAGAGGAAGCTGTGGATTTTTTACTATATCTGCTTTGTGTTTAAGAGCATAACTGGCTTCATATTCAACAACCGGGATTCTTAACTCCATAGTCTGAATAATGCATTTGCCCTCATCAGGTAAGGTATTAGGCAGAGCTTCTCCTGTGGGGTTTAATGTGCTATACCTCATCAAAGCATTATTATCATTGGCAGCTCTTCTAAATGTAATTCTTAAACCACCCTTCCACATTATTTCTTTGTAATCTGAGAAGAATCCTGGCAACAGGCGCATCGGGAACAGCACTGTGTGGCTCTTGGTTAATATTTTCTCGCCAGCCTCAAATCCGCCTATTTTGTAGTAAGAAGCCTCGGTTTTGGATAATTTTAATGTGGCCATAGCTGTGGAGGTAATGCCGGGATAATCCACTCTGTTTATAACAACGCCATGCTTTCTGATCTCAATTTCAGAGAATAGATGTGGCACAAAATTATCCACCAATCTTATATTTGAATTTGCCGGATAATCTGTGCCATCGAGCTTTACAACATCAAATTTGATGTAAAGATCTGCTCTGTGGGGGTGTATAAAGCCGTCCCCCACGTCCAGATCAACCTCAATCTCTGTGTTGGGTTGATTTAAATTTGCAAATGTCCTCCTGTTTGGGGGGAATGATTGTAGCTCATAACTCTCAATATTTTCCATTGTATGTATTTTTATTTAAATGTTAATCTCTATGATTGCAGTTGTTGTGGCTCCAGCAAAATCAACTAATTCTTCTTTTTCATTGGTGACCATCAATTCGATGTAATCTATTCTGTTGTGACACACAGGAAAATATAATGTTGGGGATGGATTGTAGATGATTGGTTCCATGAATTCAGAATTAGGTTTGAATGTTGCAATAATCCCGGTTTGTTTGTGACTGCCTATGCCATTTGATTTGGTGATCATACCCTCAGCTACATTACAGTGAATATTCAGAGTCTCTATGGCTAAGAATTTAGGTATATTAATAGCAGTGTGTTTGATGGCCGGTTCAAGTTTTGTGTTGTTCTCAAATCCTAACAGCTCTCCTATAGTTCCCAGATTCACTGTTTCTGTAGCAGATACAATCTCTACTCTGTGAGTGACAGAATTTTGACTTAACACTACACCTCTGGGTAACTGAGCATTTAGAGTGGATAGATTATATTGCCCTGGAGTGATGACAATTTTTTCATCCCCTACTGCAATTGTGTTGTTGTGGTGTGTAATATTAGGGATCAAGTACATGCCATAAAATGCTCTGAGAGCTATTGTTTTGGGATACACTATGTCATCATGCAATTTGAGTTTCAATATTGAATTTTGGCTGGTGAGATGAAATACTCCCATGATGTTTCAGATACCACAAGGCTTTTTGAAAATTTTCAATTGATGGTTTATTTATTTGAGACATATATCTAAGAACTGATAAACACAAATGTCCGCAATTAACATCTTTGAAGTTTTGAACACGGGCATTATTGTAATAAAGATTGGGTGAATTTAGATATTTTATTAAATTTTCAGGCGGAACACCTCCAAATGAAACGAACACAAATGCCTCATCTTTTAAATATTTAAGATAACAGATCCAGTGAGTGCCCTGATTTTTGTACTTATCCAAATTAACAATGCCACACTCTTTGTTGAGTGGTTGTTCCGGTAAAGAATCAGACATGTACACACCTCTAAAATGTTTGATGCCCAGTGGCTTGATTAAAGCTTCAATATCTTGGTTTGTAAGCGGTTCTTGTTTTTTTTAAACTTATTCATGGCTCTCTTAACACCTTTGCCTTGTTTCTCCATTGCCAGGTTATGGCGCCTCTGCTCATCTAATTCTGCTCTATTTTTCTTGGCATCTATTACTGTTTTTGCTATGGCGGCTGACCCCCCCGCCAAGCTCCCAACAGCCCCGAGAGCAGCTAAGATGGCAGGGATGGTAAATATGAATCCCCCCACATGTGATTTTTTTCTTGATTGCTGTAATTTTTTTAATTGGGGGGTGCTAAGCAACAATTTCATACCATGCCCCTTTGCAATACAAGAGCTTTTTTTCTTGCGCTGCTTTTTGGTCAACAGGCTATCAATACGCCCAAGAGATTTGAGACCTGCATAAGGTATTTGATACATAACACCCTTGGCCTTCATTGTAGGTTTATTATATACATATTCACAACCCCCACCCCAGTTTTTGTTTGGTGCTCATAGCTATGGTGGTCCCCAATGCTGATATTCTCTCACTCAAAGATGCATCTTTGCTTACAAATCTGCCAAATGCAGCCTCTTCTAATTTCTTGTCTGCAACATGTCTCTTGTCAAGATCAGAATGTGTGTTGTATGCTATGTCATGGTCTCTGCAAGCAGCATCTAAAGGATTAACACCAGGATCACCTCTGTTTAATCTATGATCCAATTTTGTGCCTGGACCACAATACTGATAACCTGGAATGTGTAGTTCAAATGGCAGCTTGTTTATAATGTCATTAACCAAGCCCCGACCCTCAGAGACATTCCAAAATTTAGGTGGTAGAGTATTAATAATTTTTATGAGATATCCAATCCCCTTAGGGTCATTCACTATAAAATTAGACAATTTTGTGCTTATCATGTCCATAATTCCAACCTTTTCATTGTAAAAATTGTGGTTCCCAGCATTTTCCTCCCCAGCTATGACCAGCAACCTATCTACAAGTTTCCTGACATCATCAACCCACACAAATTCTTTGGGCAGGGTGTTGTATTGTTTGATTCCACTCCCTGTCTTGATCTGTGACCATATGGGCTTGATTAAATTATTGTATTTTGCCCCACTGCTCGACTTAACCCTTTTTTGCGTGGGATCATTGTTCTGGTATAGAGCATCTGATTTTATTAATATTTCTTTATAATGTTCATAATCTTGATCTGTATAGCTGCCAGGTCTTTTCCGAGTCATCAGTTCCCACAATCCAGGTGTGCCGGGGTACTTAACAAAAGCACCTTTTTCTCCGAGACGAGATTCTGAATATACAATTATATCATCTCCCATAAATGTTACTCTGAAATTGCCAATTCTATGTATAATGCTCCCATCACGCTCTGTGTCAGCATATAAGCCAAACACCTCATCTTTATTGTCTTTAGGTGTTGTTAAATATTTTTGTGCAAGAAGACCCAATTCAACAGGGTCCTGAGTAGCTTCAATTCTTCGAGGAGCAACAGGACTAGGTGTATGAATACTGGAAAGTGGGGTGAATGGATAATCTAATATGTTCCTTGCAGCTACAGGTACAAGCTCTGTGATCAAGTTTTGATTTTGCTCTGTAACAGTTTTGATATTCTTACCTAAATTATTAATAGCATCAATTACAGGCTGTTCTGCTTGTTTGTGTTTTTCATAAATTCCTCGGTTCTCTGATTTCCATCCCTTAAATCTTTTTACAAGATAATCTCTTAACTTAAGATCATCAATGATTGGCCTTTTCATGGTTGTTTATATACGTCTCAAAGTCTAGAAAATCGTTGATTTTATTTCTGTATTTGCCAGTATTAGGTGTTCTTGTCATATCAATTGTGACAAACCCATAACTGTCCTGGTTCCAGCACCTGCTGCAAAATTTAGAAAAATCATTGTAGCTCAAGTCCCCACCTACATATTCATCATGTATGTGTTTGAGGTTTGTATGATCTTGATGAAACACACATATAAAATTGCTGTTGTCCCGGATCAGTTGCTTGGGTATTTTTGAAAAAGTCTGTGCCAGGTAGAAGCAATCAATGTTTTTGTGCCGGCCCTGTGTAAAGAAATTTCTAACCTTGTTTTGATTATCCAGTATAATGTCATCAAACACAACAACAGAATTATCGAGACATTCATGAAGTGGCTTAACATCTGATTCAAAAGTGGCTATATCCAATCCATCATATAGCTTCATTAACTGCTGATATTTTAATTGTTCCAAGCTCTTAGAGAAGATATACAAGTGCCTGTTTTTCCAGTCTAGCCAGTTGGGTGCCAATAAAAAATTATCAACCATTAGTGTAGTTTTACCACAAGCAGATGGCCCAACGATAAGACACCTAATATTTTCAGGCAGCAGGTCGCCATTTCTCTTTTTCTGCTGTTCAGGTTCTGGCAGTCTTTTTATAACATCCCAGGTGCTCATATTATCACTTTGTTTGCCTCGATCCAGCTGTGTTCTGGAAGTCCCAGCCATTTGACAAGTAACTTGTTGCCTTTTCTGCGGATAATTTTTTCTATGAGATATGTGTCAGGCTGTTTAGTTTTACTGAGCTCTTGTTCATAAAACCTGCCTTTGAGAATTTCTCCTCGGTGATCTTTTATTATATATGTGTTAAGGCTCCCAGGTTTAACTTGAACCACCGTAAATAATTCAGTGCTCCAGTTCCTTGTAAAGCCTCTCTTGAATAAGTGCTTATATTTGCTTATTCTTACTTGATCACCCACCTTGTATTTGGCCTTTCTTGTTGTTGGTTGGTATCTAGGATAATAAACAGTGCTGATCAATTTTTGCTCATTAGACGAAGTTACTTCGGAGGGTTTCATGTTGATTGTGGAATGGACCGAGTTGTTATATTTTTGTAGAAGTTCCGGAAGAATACTGAGCCATTTATAATTACCTTGAAGTGTAAATTGTTTATACATAAGATTTTTTAAGGTTCTGTTGAATCTCTCTACAATTGAGGCCTTGAGATCACTGTAACTCGAGTAATGTTTTATTGCCTGGCTTTTAATAAATTGTTGAAACACTGAATTATAAAATTCTTTGCCATTATCTGTTTGCAAATAGCGCGGTGATCTTCCACTCTGATTTATGATTGTCCTGAGGGCTTCTGTAACACATTTTCCTGTCTTGGATTTGAGTGGCAGAGCCCAGGCAAATTTTGAAAATGTGTCTATTACAGTGAGTAGATACTTGTAGCCCTTGTTGATTTTGTCTAAGTTTTTCAACTGTCCACTTGACAACTCAATCAAGTCGCTTTGCCATAAATCATCTATGCCCTTTGTGACTACCGGGAGTCTCTTAAAATTATGTCTGGCTTGTCTGTGTAATTCATCAACAATAATTTGTCTAGACATAATATGTAAACAAGAATATTGCAACTATAGGGTGTTCAGCAGCTGAGACTGCAGGATTTTCTAAATATAATTTGTCCCCTATTTGTATTTTAAATTCCAAAGAGCCGTCATCTTCAACATAGGCTGTTTCTAATGTATTGGGATCTGTAAAATCCTCCAATTCTACACTGGTGATTTTCACTTTGTTATCGGCATTTGTTATTGATAAGGTGGGGTAGTGGTGTGCCTGTGGTTGAAACCAATATTTGATCTTGATTGGTCTCAATGTGCCTCCAACAAAAAATTGGTAATAAAATTGTGCAGGGGACAGCATATATATTTTGCCTCCTGGTGTAAATGGAGAATCATATTCTTTGTTGGGGATGCTGTACAATTCAAGAATTACTGAATGTTTTGGATTCTCGATTATGCCTGTTATTTCCTTTTCTGCTGTGAGCAATCTGCTTGCTACAGATTCAAGGTGCTCATTGATGGTCCTAACAACATCATCGTGGCCTGGCTTGATCTTTATGTCTATAGCAAGTTTCTTGTATTGTTGTACAATATCTTGAAGCTGTGTGGCAAAAACAGACAGAGCATTTGCTTGATTGGATTCCATGGTCCCTAGCTGTTGCTTGATATTAGCTACAATTTGTTGCAAATTTTCAACAATTGCCAATTTTGAATTTTGAGCAGTAAGATCATGGACCTGTCTTCTGATATCCTCAAACAGGGCATGCAATTCATTAATATGTTGATTGGTTGGTAGAGTGGCCACTGTCTGAGTGAGTTGTTTGATCTCTGCCTGGATATTCTTGATATCTTCTGATTTCAATATGCGATTCACTGCCCTCTTAATATTTTTAAGTTCCTGTGATGTGGGAAGATTTGATACTGTATTTTGCAAAAATTCAAGTGCCAATTTTACATTGTTTAATTCAGAAGCATCAGCCACATTTTGCATAGCATTTTGGAGCAGGGCTATATCTGCCTGAGAGGGTGTTGAATGTTGTAAAATTTCAAGTTTTGTTTGGATATCATCGATCAAATGATGGAAATGAGATAGTTCAGATTCAGTGTTGAGGTTTTCAAGCTTTGTGATCTGTTGCTGGACACTGACAAGGGTATCTACAATCCCAGGCAATCGGGATTCTAGTACATTTGCCAAATCACTTTGCACTGCTGCTATTGTACCTTCAAGATGGGTTATGGAACTTTGAATTTTTCCAAAATCTTCATATGTTTCAAGTTGCAGCTTAATATTTGCTACACTCCGAGTTATTGCATTCAAAGCATCAGAAGATGGCAAATTGTTCATAAAATTTTCAAGTGTCTCAATTTTTTCTTTAACCTCGGCTATGGCATTGTTCAGAGGGTCCAGATTAGGTATTTGGAGTGATTGAATCTGTTCTTTTAGAGTGGAAATCACTAGATCAAAATCTTCTTGTGATTTTATGCTTTTGACAATTGTTTGGAGCTGTGCCTGGACATTATTTATCTGCTCTTCCAATTGCTGTTTCAATTGCTCAGAGTTGGTGGCCTGGGTCTTAAATTTGGCTTGAAGAGCTGCTACAGCTTCTTCTAAACTTTGAAAATTATCCAATGTGGCCAGGTCAGTATATTTCTGAAGCAGCAATTTGAGTTCAGAATCAATTTTCAGAAGAGGGTCCATGCATTGTGATTGCAAATTTGTAATTTCTAATTGAAGACTGGCATTGAGTGTAGTTTGCAAAGCTTGTAAATCACTTCTTAATTTCTTGACTCTGACATCAAGCATCAGAATCTCGTCACTGTGATCTTCATGCCTTGTATGGCCAAATATATCATTAGGCATTTTGTTTTAGCGGTTATTTATTATTGAATATCTAATTCTTAATTCTATAAAAAAAGGTATAAGCTTGTCATAAGATCCAGGGACCTCAATATATAAGCAGTCACCGGCAGAAACAGTATATACAGTGCCAGAAACCATGTTTGAGTGCTTAATTCTGTAAATATTTCTCCCTACTGAAATTTTAACATCACCCTCAGGGGTTGTAATAAATTGCAATTGCCCACCTACAGGTAATTGGTAATGATTTAAATTATTGTTAAATATGTACAATATTTTGCCTGTGTTATCATCAATATCTGTAAGTATGCTGTTCAGATGAATAATTAACAAGCCACTTAGTTTAGACAGCATATCAGGAGAAGGTTGTGGTGTGGGCAGATCCATAATAGCCTGTTTTTTGAACCCAAATAAGTTCATAGGCATGTTTATTTATTTCAAATCATGCTCTGTGCTTGTGCATTGATTGCCATTTTTCAAATCACAATGCACTGTAGAGTATGTATGCCACATGATAAAATGCATCTCTTATCATCATGTGGGTCCAGAGCCACTTTTCTTACAACATTTGAAGTCACTGAGTGACCCACACTCTGAATTCTGCATTCTGATGTTTTGATTGAACTCTGGGATTTGAGGCAATTTTCATAATCTTCAATTTGGAGATCTTTGTCAACAGTCACTCTGCCAACGCCCTTGGCTTTTTTGGCAACAGCACCACTACATGTCTCAAAACTGTACGTCTTGGCACTTAACCCAGCAAATTTCACAATAACATCACCAAGTGTCTCATCTTTTAACATGCCGGGCACTTTTTTGTTGTGGTGGTGTTCAATTTTTGAATGCTCACTGGTGTCAAAATATTCAAGCAATTCAGGCTGTGCCATATCTTGATAAACATTTTCTGTCTGAATATCAAGAATAAAACTATCCGTGTCCATGTACATCAGTTTTACACGATCACCATAAAAAGGTTTCAACACATCATAATACAATGTTAACATGTGTAATTTGGCCGAATCCAATATTGCAGCCCCTACATAAATAGGCTTATCAAACTTAATCTTTGTCTTTTTCATGTTGAAAAGTGCCATGTGTTCATCATAAATTCTTCTGTAATTGAAGTTGGGCTTTGCAACCATTTTTTTGCTCAGGCTGGGGTCAGTAATTATTTTAACATCGGTATGTTTTCTGACATTTTCAATAGTTTTGCCATACACAGAATTGACCATCAATTTAAACAAGGTCTTATCAAATTCGCTCTTTGCAGATGTTCGAAGCTCTGTGTTTGTATCAATGTATGGTTTCAACCATCTTGAGTGCCTGAACCTCAAAACTTTGCCAACTTTGGTCACTTGAACACCATGTTTCATCAGGAACTGGAGGTTTTTGTAATATATGACATAGCCCTGTTTTGGCTCCAGAGTCATCATGAGCTTCTTCTGTTCAGAGCCAAGTGGGCACTGAACCTCGGGAATTGGGGACAGATCAGAAAATTTGTTGTGCAAATCATCAGGAATTGTCAGATCAACCTCTAAGAAGAGGCCATGGTCACTGTCATCAAAGTCCTTAAGATCTTCAATATTGAAATCTTCAACCCATTCAAGCTCTGCATATGGCAGTTTTTGCATCATGGCATAACCATAGAGGCTGTTTGCATCCACATACAGTATATAATTTGATGGCCGTGTTGGATCATAATCAGGCATATATTTGTTATTTGCTCTGGCATATCTCTGAGAACATTGCACCATCCCTCCTCTTATACATTTCTCCATAAACAGATATGTATCTTGATCTTGGATCAGATCCAATTGCATTTTGGTGTTGAAAAACATTGCAGGCCATGCTAGACCCGGGGCACTGTAAAAATACACTGGGTCCAATCCATAATTTTGCATGGAAGATTTTCTGAATGCCTGCATTACATCAGCTAAGAGGGTCACATCAAGTTTTAAATATGCCTTGTGATAATCACCAAATGTCTGGCATTTTAAATTGTTCCACATCAATTGGGCATGGTGATAATCTTCATCAGTGATTCCAGATCCTCTGATTTTGCTGTAAAACTCTTCTTGTGGTGGCAGGGAACATTCATCAAATTTAGAAAAATCTGTAACATAGTCATATGGATATACACCCTTCCGCCTAATTAATTTCAGGTCCAGATTTGGAAACATGGCACGTGTGATTTTGAATTGCTCATCAGATAATTGAGTGGCCAGTGTGGCCAGGCTAGCAGGTAAAATTCTGTAAGAATCAAGAAATCTTAATTGAATAGAAACACCTTCAACTTTAATTTTCTTGCTAATGGCAATATATTTCTCATCATTTTCAGCTAAAATATTTAAATTCTGCTTGTCAAACCCCTCGTATCTGATCAGATGATGGAAATCATAATTGGATGCTCCATGGCAAAATATGGGGATAAATTTTGGTCTCTTGATCTTAATATTACAGCTTTTACACAGGGCCATTAAGAATTTACCATCTGTATGAGAATGGTGATGTTCCTTGATATTTGTATCTGAAAATTCAGAATCACATACCGGGCATTTTTCTGCATTGTTGAAATCTTCAATCTGTTTCTCTGTTAAAGGCAACATGGGTTTTGATTTTAATAAGATCTTAGATGCTATGTCACGGCACTCATTTTCTATTCTATGTGCAAATATTTTGATGGCATTTGGTCCCATGTATAAGTGTGGCTCACTAGCTACACCGTCCCGTATAACTGTATAACAAAAACTGGAAGGTTCATGTAGCTGGTATGGTGTAATTGAAGAATCATCAGGATCTGGGCTACAAAATGCAATAGGTTTGAGGTTCGATTCAAAATCACAGACAATATATGCTGGGTGTTCCAACGAGGCTTCAAACTTATTGAATTTTGCTTTTTCACTTGGATTAGGCATCACCATATGAACAGGTTTATGGTTCCCACAGTATTTCAGATGCTCAATTAACTTATTTTTTGCAATTTCTGCACTCTCTTCACAAATCCCTTTCACCATTTTCCTGCCATCAAATACAGTTAAACATCTTCTGCACAACTTGAATATTCTATGAGTTTTGTCTAGTTGTTTTCTGACTAAAGCTTCAAGATTTTTTATCAGAGTGTAATGGTATGTGCCATCCCCTTCAATTAAGAGCAGATCAATCGGAACAGTAGAATCATCATCAAGTGTACTGATTCTGAGAGGTTCTATCAAGCAATTGTCACGACCAGTGGAACAAATAAAAACGTTAATAGATAATTGTTTATCATTGTTATCCCAGGCTCTTTTTTCAAATTTATCAATGTTCTGAACTAACATTGGATATTCTAAACCCTCCATTGCGTCGTCAAATTGATGTTCATGTTGTTTGTAATAAGTTATTCTCTCAGGATTCCTTGAAACTGGATACAAAGCAGCTAATATACACCACAGAAAGCATTTCTGGTCGGGATTTTGTATGTTAACCACGGCTTGTTTGTTTTTAATATTGGCAGGTAATGGCACATATGTAGATCCTTGTAATGGGCTGAATTCAGAAATATTAATATATAACTTGTGCGGAGAGCCACATAGGCTCCAGCCACTCTCTTTCGCAGCAAATTCAGAGTGTTTGATGTTCAATTGATCCATCAAACTGCTTATTACTGTGTCTGAATTTGCATTTGAATGTACCGGTACAGTTTCTGTTATGTGGGGCTGTGTAAATTTTGTGCCGTTTGGCTTCTTATATTGTGTAAACAATTTGAGGGATAGTTTATAAGAGCCATTTTATGCATTAAGAATTGCCTGCACATCAGGTTTTTTACTGTTCAAAAAATTCTGAATGCCACATCTTGGCTCTGATACAAAACAGTGATCCCTAAGTTGGCCATTAAAACTGCTACGGATGGGTGGTGCATTGCGTGGCTGCTTTGCAGGTCCAGCATTAAGAGGTGCTTCATGCTTTCTTTTCAGACCAGATGTAGATGGTTGTGTTGATGACTGTGCAGAGCAAGTATCTTTATGTGTATGTGCGAAGTATTTCATGCTATATTTTATATGGCATTTAGGGCATATTACTGTGGGAGTTCTGTATTTGTCTGGATTACAAATCTTTTGGTGCTTAGCCCAATTGGGGCTGGATATATTTTTTTTGCATTGATTACAATATTTTTGACTTGGCATTTTTGTTGTTGTTTATTATATACAATTTCTTGGGATTCAGATCAAAATTCTATGCTGGATAAAAATATCAGTTGGGTTCGGCAGTGTGATTTGTATGTGTGTGTGTATGTGTATGTGTGTATACACTTAATATTTTTGGCTTTGGTATTTATATACAATTTCTTGGGGTTCAAATCAAAACTCTATGCTGGATAAAAATATCAGTTGGGTTCAGCAGTGAGTGTGTGTGTGTGTGTGTGTGTGTGTGTGTGTGTGTGTGTGTGTGTGTGTGTGTATCTTAGCTTTGGTATTTATATAAAATTTCTTGGGGTTCAAATCAAAACTCTATGCTGGATAAAAATTTGTTGCACAGCATAATGCAATATAAATAAACCAGAAATAGGCCACAACTTGGCCACAAGTGGACCGGAAGTGGTCAAACCGGAAGTGGTCAAACCGGAAGTGGTCAAACCGGAAGTGGTCAAACCGGAAGTGGTCAAACCGGAAGTGGACCGGAAGTGGTCAAACCGGAAGTGGACCGGAAGTGGTCAAACCGGAAGTGGACCGGAAGTGGTCAAACCGGAAGTGGTCAAACCGGAAGTGGACCGGAAGTAAATATGTGTGTGTGTGTGTGTGTGTGTGTGTGGGTGGATGTGGGTGGGTGTGGGTGGATGTGGGTGGGTGTGGGTGGGTGTGGGTGGATGTGGGTGGGTGTGGGTGTGTGTGGGTGGGTGTGGGTGGGTGTGGGTGTATGTGGGTGGATGTGGGTGTGTGTGGGTGGGTGTGGGTAGATGTGGGTGGGTGTGGGTGGGTGTGGGTGTATGTGGGTGGATGTGGGTGGGTGTGGGTGGATGTGGGTGGGTGTGGGTGTATGTGGGTGTATGTGGGTGGATGTGGGTGGGTGTGGTCAACGTCAACGTAGATGGCGTAGTTTTAGGTGTGGGCATCAAGAAGGGCATATTTTGACAAGTTTATGGACAACAATCTCACAGAAGTGCCTTTTGTAAGTGTAGGCACTTCAATCTGAGGGGGGTCATACTTTCCGAAGGGAAATTCCCGAGGTCATTTTTTACAAAAATCTTGGATTAGACAGAGTCCCACACATGAACAAAAAGCTCATATGAGCATGTTGAGATGGTTTTAAGTATAGCCAAACCTGCTTGAGAGGGGCACATACTTTCCGGCATTGGATTGGGGTCATCAAGATTTTGGACGAATTTTTTAAGAATTTTCAAATTTTCAGATGGGAGGTTCCATATAAGGTCAAAAATTACATACTCAGATCTTCACCAAACTTTGCATGGATACATTGGATGTCAAGACACGTGGAAAAAACATACAAAACATAGGATTGGGGACATCAAGATTTTGGTCGAATTTTTTAAGAATTTTCAAATTTTCAGATAGGAGGTTCCATATAAGGTCAAAAACTACATACTCAGATCTTCACCAAACTTTGCAGGGATACATTGGATGTCAAGACACGTGGAAAAAACATACAAGACCTAGGATTGGGGACATCAAGATTTTGGTCAAATTTTTTAAGAATTTTCAAATTTTCAGGTTCCATATAAGGTCAAAAACTACATACTCAGATCTTCACCAAACTTTGCAGGGATACATTGGATGTCAAGACACGTGGAAAAAACGTACAAAACAAGAGATTGGTGTCATCAAGATTTTGGACGGATTTTTTAGGAATTTTCAAATTTTCAGATGAGAGGTTCCAGATAAGGTCAAAAACTACATACTCAGATCTTCACCAAACTTTGCAGGGATACATTGGATGTCAAGACACGTGGAAAAAACGTACAAAACAAGAGATTGGAGACATCAAGATTTTGGACGAATTTTTTAAGAATTTTCAAATTTTCAGAAAGGATGTTCCAGATAAGGTCAAAAGCGACATACTCAGATCTTCACCAAACTTTGCAGAGATACATTGGATGTCAAGACACGTGGAAAAAACATACAAAACATAGGATTGGGGACATCAAGATTTTGGTCAAATTTTTTAAGAATTTTCAAATTTTCAGATAGGAGGTTCCATATAAGGTCAAAAACTACATACTCAGACCTTCACCAAACATTGCAGGGATACATTGGATGTCAAGACACGTGGAAAAAACGTACAAAACAAGAGATTGGAGACATCAAGATTTTCCACGAATTTTTTAAGAATTTTCAAATTTTCAGATGGGAGGTTCCAGATAAGGTCAAAAACTACATACTCAGATCTTCACCAAACTATGCAGGGATACATTGAATGTCAAGACACGTGGAAAAAACGTACAAAACAAGAGATTGGAGACATCAAGATTTTGGACGAATTTTTTAAGAATTTTCAAATTTTCAGATAGGAGGTTCCAGATAAGGTCAAAAACTACATACTCAGATCTTCACCAAACTTTGCAGGGATACATTGGATGTCAAGACACGTGGAAAAAACGTACAAAACAAGAGATTGGAGACATCAAGATTTTGGACGAATTTTTGAGGAATTTTCAAATTTTCAGAAATGAGGTTCCAGATAAGGTCAAAAACTACATACTCAGATCTTCACCAAACTTTGCAGGGATACATTGGATGTCAAGACACGTGGGAAAAACGTACAAAACAAGAGATTGGAGACATCAAGATTTTGGACGAATTTTTTAAGAATTTTCAAATTTTCAGATAGGAGGTTCCAGATAAGGTCAAAAACTACATACTCAGATCTTCACCAAACTTTGCAGGGATACATTGGATGTCAAGACACGGGGAAAAGACGTACAAAACAAGAGATTGGGGTCATCAAGATTTTGGACGGATTCTTTAGGAATTTTCAAATTTTCAGATGGGAGGTTCCAGATAAGGTCAAAAACTACATACTCGGATCTTCAAAAAACTTTGCATGGATACATTGGATGTCAAGACACGTGGAAAAAACGTACAAAACAAGAGATTGGAGACGTCAAGATTTCGGACGAATTTTTTAAGAATTTTCAAATTTTGAGAAAGGATGTTCCAGATAAGGTCAAAAACGACATACTCAGATCTTCACCAAACTTTGCAGGGATACATTGGATGTCAAGACACGTGGGAAAAACGTACAAAACAAGAGATTGGAGACATCAAGATTTTGGACGAATTTTTGAGGAATTTTCAAATTTTCAGAAATGAGGTTCCAGATAAGGTCAAAAACTACATACTCAGATCTTCACCAAACTTTGCAGGGATACATTGGATGTCAAGACACGTGGGGAAAACGTACAAAACAAGAGATTGGAGACATCAAGATTTTGGACGGATTTTTTAGGAATTTTCAAATTTTCTGATGGGAGGTTCCAGATAAGGTCAAAAACTACATACTCGGATCTTCACCAAACTTTGCAGGGATACATTGGATGTCAAGACACGTGGAAAAAACGTACAAAACAAGAGATTGGAGACGTCAAGATTTCGGACGAATTTTTTAAGAATTTTCAAATTTTGAGAAAGGATGTTCCAGATAAGGTCAAAAACGACATACTCAGATCTTCACCAAAATTTGCAGGGATACATTGGATGTCAAGACACGTGGGAAAAACGTACAAAACAAGAGATTGGAGACATCAAGATTTTGGACGAATTTTTTAAGAATTTTCAAATTTTCAGATAGGAGGTTCCAGATAAGGTCAAAAACTACATACTCAGATCTTCACCAAACTTTGCAGGGATACATTGGATGTCAAGACACGTGGAAAAAACGTACAAAACAAGAGATTGGGGTCATCAAGATTTTGGACGGATTTTTTAGGAATTTTCAAATTTTCAGATGGGAGGTTCCAGATAAGGTCAAAAACTACATACTCAGATCTTCACCAAACTTTGCAGGGATACATTGGATGTCAAGACACGTGGAAAAAACGTACAAAACAAGAGATTGGAGACGTCAAGATTTTGGACAATTTTTTTAAGAATTTTCAAATTTTCAGAAAGGATGTTCCAGATAAGGTCAAAAACGACATACTCAGATCTTCACCAAACTTTGCAGGGATACATTGGATGTCAAGACACGTGGAAAAACGTACAAAACAAGAGATTGGAGGCATCAAGATTTTGGACGAATTTTTTAACAAATTTCAAATTTTCAGAAAGGATGTTCCAGATAAGGTCAAAAACGACATACTCAGATCTTCACCAAACTCTGCATGGATACATAGGATGTCAAGACACGTGGAAAAAACATACAAAACATAGGATTGGGGAAATCAAGATTTTGGTCAAATTTTTTAAGAATTTTCAAATTTTCAGATAGGAGGTTCCATATAAGGTCAAAAACTACATACTCAGATCTTCACCAAACATTGCAGGGATACATTGGATGTCAAGACACGTGGAAAAAACGTACAAACCAAGAGATTGGAGACATCAAGATTTTGGACGAATTTTTGAAGAATTTTCAAATTTTCAGATGGGAGGCTCCAGATAAGGTCAAAAACTACATACTCAGATCTTCACCAAACGTTGCAGGGATACATTGGATGTCAAGACACGTGGAAAAAACGTACAAAACAAGAGATTGGAGACATCAAGATTTTGGACGAATTTTTTAAGAATTTTCAAATTTTCAGATAGGAGGTTCCAGATGAGGTCAAAAACTACATACTCAGATCTTCACCAAACTTTGCAGGAATACTTTGCATGTCAAGACACGTGGAAAAAACGTACAAAACAAGAGATCGGAGACATCAAGATTTTCGACGAATTTTTGAGGAATTTTCAAATTTTCAGAAATGAGGTTCCAGATAAGGTCAAAAACTACATACTCAGATCTTCACCAAAATTTGCAGGGATACATTGGATGTCAAGACACGTGGGAAAAACGTTCAAAACAAGAGATTGGAGACATCAAGATTTTGGACGAATTTTTTAAGAATTTTCAAATTTTCAGAAAGGATGTTCCAGATAAGGTCAAAAACGACATACTCAGATCTTCACCAAACTCTGCAGGGATACATTGGATGTCAAGACACGTGGAAAAAACGTACAAAACAAGAGATTGGGGACATCAAGATTTTGGTCAAATTTTTTAAGAATTTTCAAATTTTCAGAAAGGATGTTCCAGATAAGGTCAAAAACGACATACTCAGATCTTCACCAAACTTTGCATGGATACATTGGATGTCAAGACACGTGGAAAAAACGTACAAAACAAGAGATTGGAGACATCAAGATTTTGGACGAATTTTTTAACAATTTTCAAATTTTCAGATAGGAGGTTCCAGATAAGGTCAAAAACTACATACTCAGATCTTCACCAAACTTTGCAGGGATTCATTGGATGTCAAGACACGTGGGAAAAACGTACAAAACAAGAGATTGGAGACATCAAGATTTTGGACGAATTTTTTAAGAATTTTCAAATTTTCAGAAAGGATGTTCCAGATAAGGTCAAAAACGACATACTCAGATCTTCACCAAACTCTGCAGGGATACATTGGATGTCAAGACACGTGGGAAAAACATACAAAACAGGATTGGGGACATCAAGATTTTGGTCAAATTTTTTAAGAATTTTCAAATATTCAGATAGGAGGTTCCATATAAGGTCAAAAACTACATACTCAGATCTTCACCAAACTTTGCATGGATACATTGGATGTCAAGACACGTGGAAAAAACGTACAAAACAAGAGATTGGAGACATCAAGATTTTGGACGAATTTTTTAAGAATTTTCAAATTTTCAGAAAGAAGGTTCCATATATGGTCAAAAACTACATACTCAGATCTTCACCAAACTTTGCAGGGATACATTGAATGTCAAGACACGTGGAAAAAACGTACAAAACAAGAGATTGGGGTCATAAAGTTTTTGGACGGATTTTTTAGGAATTTTCAAATTTTCAGATGGGAGGTTCCATATATGGTCAAAAACTACATACTCAGATCTTCACCAAACTTTGCAGGGATACATTGGATGTCAAGACACGAGGAAAGAACGTACAAAACAAGAGATTGGAGACATCAAGGTTTTCGACGAATTTTTTAAGAATTTTCAAATTTTCAGATAGGAGGTTCCATATAAGGTCAAAAACTACATACTCAGTTCTTCACCAAACTTTGCATGGATACATTGGATGTCAAGACACGTGGAAAAAACATACAAAACATAGGATTGGAGACATCAAGATTTTGGTCGAATTTTTTAAGAATTTTCAAATTTTCAGATGGGAGGTTCCAGATAAGGTCAAAAACTACATACTCAGATCTTCACCAAACTTTGCAGGGATACATTGGATGTCAAGACACGTGGAAAAAACGTACAAAACAAGAGATAGGAGACATCAAGATTTTGGAAGAATTTTTTTAGAATTTTCAAATTTTCAGAAAGGATGTTCCAGATAAGGTCAAAAACGACATACTCAGATCTTCACCAAACTTTGCATTGATACATTGGATATCACGACACGTGGAAAAAACGTACAAAACAAGAGATTGGAGACATCAAGATTTTGGACGAATTTTTTAAGAATTTTCAAATTTTCAGATAGGAGGTTCCAGATAAGGTCAAAAACTACATACTCAGATCTTCACCAAACTTTGCAGGGATACATTGGATGTCAAGACACGTGGAAAAAACGTACAAAACAAGAGATTGGGGTCATCAAGATTTTGGACGGATTTTTTAGGAATTTTCAAATTTTCAGATGGGAGGTTCCAGATAAGGTCAAAAACTACATACTCAGATCTTCACCAAACATTGCAGGGATACATTGGATGTCAAGACACGTGGAAAAAACGTACAAAACAAGAGATTGGAGACATCAAGATTTTGGACGAATTTTTTAAGAATTTTCAAATTTTCAGATAGGAGGTTCCAGATGAGGTCAAAAACTACATACTCAGATATTCACCAAACTTTGCAGGAATACTTTGCATGTCAAGACACGTGGAAAAAACGTACAAAACAAGAGATCGGAGACATCAAGATTTTCGACGAATTTTTTAAGAATTTTCAAATTTTCAGATGGGAGGTTCCAGATAAGGTCAAAAACGACATACTCAGATCTTCACCAAACTTTGCATGGATACATTGGATGTCAAGACACGTGGAAAAAACATACAAAACATAGGATTGGTGACATCAAGATTTTGGACGAATTTTATAAGAATTTTCAAATTTTCAGAAAGGAGGTTCCATATAAGGTCAAAAACTACATACTCAAATCTTCACCAAACTTTGCAGGGATACACTGGATGTCAAGACACGTGGAAAAAACGTACAAAACAAGAG
This sequence comes from Lepisma saccharinum, assembly GCF_977018435.1. NCBI lineage: Eukaryota > Metazoa > Arthropoda > Insecta > Zygentoma > Lepismatidae > Lepisma > Lepisma saccharinum. The sequence goes on from NW_028143314.1 coordinate 129,778, forward strand.
ATTGGAGACATCAAGATTTTGGACGAATTTTTTGAGAATTTTCAAATTTTCAGAAACGAGGTTTCATATAAGGTCAAAAACTACATACTCAGATCTTCACCAAACTTTGCAGGGATACATTGGATGTAAAGACACGTGGAAAAAACGTACAAAACAAGAGATTGGAGACATCAAGATTTTGGACGAATTTTTTAAGAATTTTCAAATTTTCAGAAAGGATGTTCCAGATAAGGTCAAAAACGACATACTCTGATCTTCACCAAACTTTGCAGGGATACATTGGAGGTCGAGACACGTGGAAAAAACGTACAAAACAAGACATTGGAGTATTCAAGATTTTGGACGAATTTTTGAAGAATTTTCAAATTTTCAGATAGGAGGTTCCAGATAAGGTCAAAAACTACATACTCAGATCTTCACCAAACATTGCAGGGATACATTGGATGTCAAGACACGTGGAAAAAACGTACAAATCAAGAGATTGGAGACATCAAGATTCTCGACGAATTTTTGAAGAATTTTCAAATTTTCAGATAGGAGGTTCCAGATAAGGTCAAAAACTACATACTCAGATCTTCACCAAACGTTGCAGGGATACTTTGCATGTCAAGACACGTTGAAAAAACGTACAAAACAAGAGATTGGAGACATCAAGATTTTCGACGAATTTTTTAAGAATTTTCAAATTTTCAGATGGGAGGTTCCAGATAAGGTCAAAAACGACATACTCAGATCTTCACCAAACTTTGCATGGATACATTGGATGTCAAGACACGTGGAAAACACGTACAAAACAAGAGATTGGAGACATCAAGATTTTGGACGAATTTTTTAAGAATTCTCAAATTTTCAGAAAGGAGGTTACATATAAGGTCAAAAACTACATACTCAGATCTTCACCAAACTTTGCAGGGATACATTGGATGTCAAGACACGTGGAAAAAACGTACAAAACAAGAGATTGGGGTCATCAAGATTTTGGACGAATTTTTTAAGAATTTTCAAATTTTCAGATGGGAGGTTCCATATAAGGTCAAAAATTACATACTCAGATCTTCACCAAACTTTGCATGGATACATTGGATGTCAAGACACGTGGAAAAAACATACAAAACATAGGATTGGGGACATCAAGATTTTGGTCGAATTTTTTAAGAATTTTCAAATTTTCAGATAGGAGGTTCCATATAAGGTCAAAAACTACATACTCAGATCTTCACCAAACTTTGCAGGGATACATTGGATGTCAAGACACGTGGAAAAAACATACAAGACCTAGGATTGGGGACATCAAGATTTTGGTCAAATTTTTTAAGAATTTTCAAATTTTCAGGTTCCATATAAGGTCAAAAACTACATACTCAGATCTTCACCAAACTTTGCAGGGATACATTGGATGTCAAGACACGTGGAAAAAACGTACAAAACAAGAGATTGGAAACATCAAGATTTTGGACGAATTTTTTAAGAATTTTCAAATTTTCAGAAAGGAGGTTCCATATAAGGTCAAAAACTACATACTCAGATCTTCACCAAACTTTGCAGGGATACATTGGATGTCAAGACACGTGGAAAAAACGTACAAAACAAGAGATTGGAGACATCAAGATTTTGGACGAATTTTTTAAGAATTTTCAAATTTTCAGAAAGGAGGTTCCATATAAGGTCAAAAACTACATACTCATATCTTCACCAAACTTTGCAGGGATACATTGGATGTCAAGACACGTGGAGAAAACGTAAAAAACAAGAGATTGGAGACATCAAGATTATGGACGAATTTTTTGAGAATTTTCAAATTTTCAGAAAGGAGGTTCCATATAAGGTCAAAAACTACATACTCAGATCTTCACCAAACTTTGCAGGGATACATTGGATGTCAAGACACGTGGAAAAAACGTACAAAACAAGAGATTAGAGACATCAAGATTTTCGACGAATTTTTTAAGAATTTTCAAATTTTCAGAAAGGATGTTCCAGATAAGGTCAAAAACGACATACTCAGATCTTCACCAAACTTTGCAGGGTTACATTGGAGGTCGAGACACGTGGAAAAAACGTACAAAACAAGAGATTGGAGACATCAAGATTTTGGACGAATTTTTGAAGAATTTTCAAATTTTCAGATAGGAGGTTCCAGATAAGGTCAAAAACTACATACTCAGATCTCCACCAAACATTGCAGGGATACATTGGATGTCAAGACACGTGGAAAAAACGTACAAAACAAGAGATTGGAGACATCAAGATTTTGGACGAATTTTTTAAGAATTTTCAAATTTTCAAATAGGAGGTTCCAGATAAGGTCAAAAACTACATACTCAGATCTTCACCAAACGTTGCAGGGATACTTTGCATGTCAAGACACGTGGAAAAAACGTACAAAACAAGAGATTGGAGACATCAAGATTTTGGACGAATTTTTTAAGAATTTTCAAATTTTCAGATAGGAGGTTCCAGATGAGGTCAAAAACTACATACTCAGATCTTCACCAAACTTTGCAGGAATACTTTGCATGTCAAGACACGTGGAAAAAACGTACAAAACAAGAGATCGGAGACATCAAGATTTTCGACGAATTTTTGAGGAATTTTCAAATTTTCAGAAATGAGGTTCCAGATAAGGTCAAAAACTACATACTCAGATCTTCACCAAAATTTGCAGGGATACATTGGATGTCAAGACACGTGGGAAAAACGTTCAAAACAAGAGATTGGAGACATCAAGATTTTGGACGAATTTTTTAAGAATTTTCAAATTTTCAGAAAGGATGTTCCAGATAAGGTCAAAAACGACATACTCAGATCTTCACCAAACTCTGCAGGGATACATTGGATGTCAAGACACGTGGAAAAAACGTACAAAACAAGAGATTGGGGACATCAAGATTTTGGTCAAATTTTTTAAGAATTTTCAAATTTTCAGAAAGGATGTTCCAGATAAGGTCAAAAACGACATACTCAGATCTTCACCAAACTTTGCATGGATACATTGGATGTCAAGACACGTGGAAAAAACGTACAAAACAAGAGATTGGAGACATCAAGATTTTGGACGAATTTTTTAACAATTTTCAAATTTTCAGATAGGAGGTTCCAGATAAGGTCAAAAACTACATACTCAGATCTTCACCAAACTTTGCAGGGATTCATTGGATGTCAAGACACGTGGGAAAAACGTACAAAACAAGAGATTGGAGACATCAAGATTTTGGACGAATTTTTTAAGAATTTTCAAATTTTCAGAAAGGATGTTCCAGATAAGGTCAAAAACGACATACTCAGATCTTCACCAAACTCTGCAGGGATACATTGGATGTCAAGACACGTGGGAAAAACATACAAAACAGGATTGGGGACATCAAGATTTTGGTCAAATTTTTTAAGAATTTTCAAATATTCAGATAGGAGGTTCCATATAAGGTCAAAAACTACATACTCAGATCTTCACCAAACTTTGCATGGATACATTGGATGTCAAGACACGTGGAAAAAACGTACAAAACAAGAGATTGGAGACATCAAGATTTTGGACGAATTTTTTAAGAATTTTCAAATTTTCAGAAAGAAGGTTCCATATATGGTCAAAAACTACATACTCAGATCTTCACCAAACTTTGCAGGGATACATTGAATGTCAAGACACGTGGAAAAAACGTACAAAACAAGAGATTGGGGTCATAAAGTTTTTGGACGGATTTTTTAGGAATTTTCAAATTTTCAGATGGGAGGTTCCATATATGGTCAAAAACTACATACTCAGATCTTCACCAAACTTTGCAGGGATACATTGGATGTCAAGACACGAGGAAAGAACGTACAAAACAAGAGATTGGAGACATCAAGGTTTTCGACGAATTTTTTAAGAATTTTCAAATTTTCAGATAGGAGGTTCCATATAAGGTCAAAAACTACATACTCAGTTCTTCACCAAACTTTGCATGGATACATTGGATGTCAAGACACGTGGAAAAAACATACAAAACATAGGATTGGAGACATCAAGATTTTGGTCGAATTTTTTAAGAATTTTCAAATTTTCAGATGGGAGGTTCCAGATAAGGTCAAAAACTACATACTCAGATCTTCACCAAACTTTGCAGGGATACATTGGATGTCAAGACACGTGGAAAAAACGTACAAAACAAGAGATAGGAGACATCAAGATTTTGGAAGAATTTTTTTAGAATTTTCAAATTTTCAGAAAGGATGTTCCAGATAAGGTCAAAAACGACATACTCAGATCTTCACCAAACTTTGCATTGATACATTGGATATCACGACACGTGGAAAAAACGTACAAAACAAGAGATTGGAGACATCAAGATTTTGGACGAATTTTTTAAGAATTTTCAAATTTTCAGATAGGAGGTTCCAGATAAGGTCAAAAACTACATACTCAGATCTTCACCAAACTTTGCAGGGATACATTGGATGTCAAGACACGTGGAAAAAACGTACAAAACAAGAGATTGGGGTCATCAAGATTTTGGACGGATTTTTTAGGAATTTTCAAATTTTCAGATGGGAGGTTCCAGATAAGGTCAAAAACTACATACTCAGATCTTCACCAAACATTGCAGGGATACATTGGATGTCAAGACACGTGGAAAAAACGTACAAAACAAGAGATTGGAGACATCAAGATTTTGGACGAATTTTTTAAGAATTTTCAAATTTTCAGATAGGAGGTTCCAGATGAGGTCAAAAACTACATACTCAGATATTCACCAAACTTTGCAGGAATACTTTGCATGTCAAGACACGTGGAAAAAACGTACAAAACAAGAGATCGGAGACATCAAGATTTTCGACGAATTTTTTAAGAATTTTCAAATTTTCAGATGGGAGGTTCCAGATAAGGTCAAAAACGACATACTCAGATCTTCACCAAACTTTGCATGGATACATTGGATGTCAAGACACGTGGAAAAAACATACAAAACATAGGATTGGTGACATCAAGATTTTGGACGAATTTTATAAGAATTTTCAAATTTTCAGAAAGGAGGTTCCATATAAGGTCAAAAACTACATACTCAAATCTTCACCAAACTTTGCAGGGATACACTGGATGTCAAGACACGTGGAAAAAACGTACAAAACAAGAGATTGGAGACATCAAGATTTTGGACGAATTTTTTGAGAATTTTCAAATTTTCAGAAACGAGGTTTCATATAAGGTCAAAAACTACATACTCAGATCTTCACCAAACTTTGCAGGGATACATTGGATGTAAAGACACGTGGAAAAAACGTACAAAACAAGAGATTGGAGACATCAAGATTTTGGACGAATTTTTTAAGAATTTTCAAATTTTCAGAAAGGATGTTCCAGATAAGGTCAAAAACGACATACTCTGATCTTCACCAAACTTTGCAGGGATACATTGGAGGTCGAGACACGTGGAAAAAACGTACAAAACAAGACATTGGAGTATTCAAGATTTTGGACGAATTTTTGAAGAATTTTCAAATTTTCAGATAGGAGGTTCCAGATAAGGTCAAAAACTACATACTCAGATCTTCACCAAACATTGCAGGGATACATTGGATGTCAAGACACGTGGAAAAAACGTACAAATCAAGAGATTGGAGACATCAAGATTCTCGACGAATTTTTGAAGAATTTTCAAATTTTCAGATAGGAGGTTCCAGATAAGGTCAAAAACTACATACTCAGATCTTCACCAAACGTTGCAGGGATACTTTGCATGTCAAGACACGTTGAAAAAACGTACAAAACAAGAGATTGGAGACATCAAGATTTTCGACGAATTTTTTAAGAATTTTCAAATTTTCAGATGGGAGGTTCCAGATAAGGTCAAAAACGACATACTCAGATCTTCACCAAACTTTGCATGGATACATTGGATGTCAAGACACGTGGAAAACACGTACAAAACAAGAGATTGGAGACATCAAGATTTTGGACGAATTTTTTAAGAATTCTCAAATTTTCAGAAAGGAGGTTACATATAAGGTCAAAAACTACATACTCAGATCTTCACCAAACTTTGCAGGGATACATTGGATGTCAAGACACGTGGAAAAAACGTACAAAACAAGAGATTGGGGTCATCAAGATTTTGGACGAATTTTTTAAGAATTTTCAAATTTTCAGATGGGAGGTTCCATATAAGGTCAAAAATTACATACTCAGATCTTCACCAAACTTTGCATGGATACATTGGATGTCAAGACACGTGGAAAAAACATACAAAACATAGGATTGGGGACATCAAGATTTTGGTCGAATTTTTTAAGAATTTTCAAATTTTCAGATAGGAGGTTCCATATAAGGTCAAAAACTACATACTCAGATCTTCACCAAACTTTGCAGGGATACATTGGATGTCAAGACACGTGGAAAAAACATACAAGACCTAGGATTGGGGACATCAAGATTTTGGTCAAATTTTTTAAGAATTTTCAAATTTTCAGGTTCCATATAAGGTCAAAAACTACATACTCAGATCTTCACCAAACTTTGCAGGGATACATTGGATGTCAAGACACGTGGAAAAAACGTACAAAACAAGAGATTGGAAACATCAAGATTTTGGACGAATTTTTTAAGAATTTTCAAATTTTCAGAAAGGAGGTTCCATATAAGGTCAAAAACTACATACTCAGATCTTCACCAAACTTTGCAGGGATACATTGGATGTCAAGACACGTGGAAAAAACGTACAAAACAAGAGATTGGAGACATCAAGATTTTGGACGATTTTTTTAAGAATTTTCAAATTTTCAGAAAGGAGGTTCCATATAAGGTCAAAAACTACATACTCATATCTTCACCAAACTTTGCAGGGATACATTGGATGTCAAGACACGTGGAGAAAACGTAAAAAACAAGAGATTGGAGACATCAAGATTATGGACGAATTTTTTGAGAATTTTCAAATTTTCAGAAAGGAGGTTCCATATAAGGTCAAAAACTACATACTCAGATCTTCACCAAACTTTGCAGGGATACATTGGATGTCAAGACACGTGGAAAAAACGTACAAAACAAGAGATTAGAGACATCAAGATTTTCGACGAATTTTTTAAGAATTTTCAAATTTTCAGAAAGGATGTTCCAGATAAGGTCAAAAACGACATACTCAGATCTTCACCAAACTTTGCAGGGTTACATTGGAGGTCGAGACACGTGGAAAAAACGTACAAAACAAGAGATTGGAGACATCAAGATTTTGGACGAATTTTTGAAGAAT
>NW_028143315.1:0-136840 GCF_977018435.1 Lepisma saccharinum
GTGTGTGACAAACAGATTTGGTGAAGGAAATAATGAGTGACCGGAGTCGGGAGAGTTGGCGTGAGTTGTACACAAAAGGGTTCATATCCAAAAAGGAACAAAAACACAGGAATAGGATCAGAAAAGGTGCCAGAAGGGCGGATAAACACTAATGAAGAAGGAGACAGTAAACACTTACCACACGAAGAGAAATTATTCTATATTTCGCGATCTATGTCGCATTTTCAAGTTGAAGAAGAAAGATCGGCGTTACTAAGCGAAGAGGCACAGAATACTGACCGTAGCGTCTCTACGGTCAGTGTTGCCAGAAACAGTTGATAGATGACGAGAAGTACTTTCACCAGTGTTTACTGTAAGGTGGGTGGGTAATTTTGGGGAGGAGAGGAAAGGGTTACTGGTTGGCTAGGTTGAGTCCGGGGGGTATAGTGGCGTGCGTGCCTGTTATGTAGGCCCTTTCCCAGCGCCTGCGGAAAGATGTGTCAGAGCGCGGGGGGTGGGGGGGGGGGGGTAAAAGAATGGATGATGGCACGCCTGCACCAAGCCCTAACCAACCGTGGCTATCCCTCCACCCTCATCAACAAACAAATCACCAGAGCCAACTCCCACAACCGCACCAAACAACCTAAAACCAACCCTCCAACCCTGATCACCCAATACCACCCCCATATTACGAAAATCAGACATACCCTTCACTCCCTCCTCCCCATCCTGCACAGTGATCCTGATACCAGGGACATCTTTCGGGATAAACCCAGGGTCGTCTTCCGTCGCCCACCCAACCTCCAAAACATCTTGGTCCGAAACACTCCCACCCCATCCACACCACTCCCCCCAGCTCACAGGTGCAACAAACCCAGATGCAAGACCTGCCCCATACTCATCACCTCCCACACCCTCCTGATCCCCACAGCGGCAGGCGAGTTCACCCTTCACCCTAAGGGCACCTGCCACTCATCCAACTTAATTTACACCCTCATTTGCCAAATCTGTGGCAACTTCTACATAGGCGAAACCTCCACCCCCTTGAACCTAAGAATTAATAATCACCGTTCCTCCACCCAAAACTCCGATTTCACTGTTGCCATCCACACCAACAGCCATAACACCACCTTCAACAACTGCTTCCGTGTTGCCATCATCCATCTTTTACCCCCCCCCACCCCCCCCGCTCTGACACATCTTTCCGCAGGCGCTGGGAAAGGGCCTACATAACAGGCACGCACGCCACTATACCCCCCGGACTCAACCTAGCCAACCAGTAACCCTTTCCTCTCCTCCCCAAAATTACCCACCCACCTTACAGTAAACACTGGTGAAAGTACTTCTCGTCATCTATCAACTGTTTCTGGCAACACTGACCGTAGAGACGCTACGGTCAGTATTCTGTGCCTCTTCGCTTAGTAACGCCGATCTTTCTTCTTCAACTTGAAAATGCGACATAGATCGCGAAATATAGAATAATTTCTCTTCGTGTGGTAAGTGTTTACTGTCTCCTTCTTCATTAGTGTTTATCCGCCCTTCTGGCACCTTTTCTGATCCTATTCCTGTGTTTTTGTTCCTTTTTGGATATGAACCCTTTTGTGTACAACTCACGCCAACTCTCCCGACTCCGGTCACTCATTATTTCCTTCACCAAATCTGTTTGTCACACACGTTTTTTACATTCATGCCTCTTATTAGGCCTAACTCCCAAAAGCCTGACGCCCAAACTCCCTTTCTCAGCCATGCCCCCCGATATTCAACCCAATATTCGCCCCCCTAGCGAGAACTTTTGCTGCCGAACTAACCCTAACCATGTACAAATCACAGCTCCACCGGACTCGAGAACTCTCGATTTCCATCCAGTCCCTCACCAAAATCCTCCTACTGACCCCAGGCAACAACAACAACCAAATCAACACACTCTGGAACCTTTCCCAATCCATAGCCCACAACCTCAACCAGAAACACCTGCAAAAACTCTCCATTCTCTGCCGACAAGCCCTGAATGCAGGATGCACCCTCCCCCTCCCCCTCCCACCACAACACCACCACAAAACTGCATGTCCCTTGCTTCCAGATCCACCCTTACCTCTACCCACTCCACCCCAACCTCCCCCCTCCCACCACACCACAGAAGAGCACCAGTCCTCGGACAAAAGATGCCCCCAGCACACTGACACTCCTCACCCCCCTCCACCCACTGACTGCACCTCCGTCTTGAACCTTTCCAACCACAACCTCACAACCACCGAAATTGACGTTCTTTCCAAAGGTCTTACCTTCTCCCCAGCCGCCACCCCTAACAACTTCCGGCTACTATTTGACATACAAACCTTCGCCCGCAGACTTAGGTGGACGTATTTTTGGGCCAAGAATCCCCCGTCCAATGCTAATCCCCCAGACATACATCCCAGTCTCCTCCAATTCTGCCCCCCTCCCCCCATGATCCCCCCTCCCTTCCCAACAACCACCCTCTTGAAAGATACATCACCTCTGTTGTGAACAATGTTTCTGACAGTACATACCTCCAAAACTCCTCTTCCCACCACAACCTAACCCCAGCCCAGCACCAAGCCCTCCGGTCCCTCCGCAACAACCCGGACATCAAAATCCTCCCTGCCGACAAAGGGTCCACCACAGTAGTCATGAACTCCTCTGACTACGTGGCGGAAGCCTTCCATCAACTCTCTGATTCATCAACCTACAAGCCCACCACGGTTGATTCATCTACCACACACCTTGACAAAATTCGGGATTTTGTCCTCTCCCGAGGACCCCCTGAAGGCCTATCCAATTCCACCATCTCCTCACTCATACCTGACAACCCCCGCACCCCCACTTTCTACCTCCTCCCGAAAATTCACAAACCGAACAACCCCGGGAGACCCATTGTGTCCAGCTACAATTCACCCACTGAACGCATTTCAGCCTTTCTAGACTCTCACCTCCAACCCCTCGTCCAAGCCCTGCCCTCCTACCTCCGTGACACCAACCACTTCCTTAACATCATCCAAAACTTACCACCCCTACCACCCAACACCATCCTCACAACTGTTGACGTCACATCCCTCTACACTAATATTCCCCATGCCCATGGCCTACATGCCACAGAATCATTCCTTAACTGCCGACCTAAACCCCACAATCCCAGCACTCACTTCCTGATACAACTAGCCAACCTTGTACTTACCTGCAACAACTTCTGCTTCGGTGATCAACATTACCTGCAGATACGTGGCACAGCCATGGGTACCCGCATGGCCCCCTCTTATGCCAACCTGTTCATGGGCAGGCTGGAACAGGAATTCCTTGACTCCCAGCAACTGAAACCACTCCTCTGGCTCAGATTCATAGATGACATTTTTCTCCTCTGGACACATGGCGAACCCTCCCTCACTACATTCCTAAACCAACTTAACGACTTCACCACCCTCAAATTCACCTGGTTCCACTCAAAAGACCAAGTGACCTTCCTTGATGTGGACATCCACATTGCGGGAGACCACTTGGAAACTTCCATACATATTAAACCGACCAACCACCTCCAGTATCTCCACTACTCCAGCTCACACCCCTACCACACCAAAAAAGCCATCCCATTCTCCCTTGCCCTCAGAGGCCAGCGCCTCAACTCATCCCCCTCATCCCGCCAAAACTACAACCTACGCCTGCACCAAGCCCTAACCAACCGTGGCTATCCCTCCACCCTCATCAACAAACAAATCACCAGAGCCAACTCCCACAACCGCACCAAACAACCTAAAACCAACCCTCCAACCCTGATCACCCAATACCACCCCCATATTACGAAAATCAGACATACCCTCCACTCCCTCCTCCCCATCCTGCACAGTGATCCTGATACCAGGGACATCTTTCGGGATAAACCCAGGGTCGTCTTCCGTCTCCCACCCAACCTCCAAAACATCTTGGTCCGAAACACTCCCACCCCATCCACACCACTCCCCCCAGCTCACAGGTGCAACAAACCCAGATGCAAGACCTGCCCCATACTCATCACCTCCCCCACCCTCCTGATCCCCACAGCGGCAGGCGAGTTCACCCTTCACCCTAAGGGCACCTGCCACTCATCCAACTTAATTTACACCCTCATTTGCCAAATCTGCGGCAACTTCTACATAGGCGAAACCTCCACCCCCTTGAACCTAAGAATTAATAATCACCGTTCCTCCACCCAAAACTCCGATTTCACTGTTGCCATCCACACCAACAGCCATAACACCACCTTCAACAACTGCTTCCGTGTTGCCATCATCCATCTTTTACCCCCCCCCCCCCCCGCTCTGACACATCTTTCCGCAGGCGCTGGGAAAGGGCCTACATAACAGGCACGCACGCCACTATACCCCCCGGACTTAACCTAGCCAACCAGTAACCCTTTCCTCTCCTCCCCAAAATTACCCACCCACCTTACAGTAAACACTGGTGAAAGTACTTCTCGTCATCTATCAACTGTTTCTGGCAACACTGACCGTAGAGACGCTACGGTCAGTATTCTGTGCCTCTTCGCTTAGTAACGCCGATCTTTCTTCTTCAACTTGAAAATGCGACATAGATCGCGAAATATAGAATAATTTCTCTTCGTGTGGTAAGTGTTTACTGTCTCCTTCTTCATTAGTATATATATATATATATATATATATATATATATATATATATATATATATATATACACACACACACACACAGGGTGACTGGTAATTAGATGTATTCCCTGAAAGGGGTTAAAGTAGAGACAATTTGCAATAAATTTGACCATATGATAACCCATCCGAAAAATAGTAGTTTTCGAGATAATCGAATTTCAATTGTTTTTTTAAAAACATGACAATTTTCCACATAAAAAGATGAATTGAGAAAAAACTGCTCATTGTATGGAACTTATTTCAGCGTTTTCTGATAGCTAACAAATAAGTGGTTCGTTGAAAAAAAAAGTTTTTCCCAAATAACAATCACATGTAAGTAACGGGTGGGTCTAAACTTACAAGTGATGATAAAAAATTGCACTCTTAGTTTACTTGGCAACGTATTAATAACAAAAATGGTATGACACGAAGCGTACAAATTACTTAAATTACTTCCTTGGGTCATCTGCTATCCAACAAGGTACAAATGTTGCTAAGATTCACATTTGTGTACAAGAAATAATACTTCATTCATCTTCATGTGAATGGAATCAATGAACAATACAATTAAAGAACATTACACGTCTTGCTCAAAGTGGGCACCTCCGTTACGAATGCAGGCAGGCAGGTTTTTACGGACATTTGTTCTCTTAACTCGTGATGTGATGGTGTCCTTGATGTGTTGACCAACTGTTAAGATCTTCTCCCTGAGCTCTTCTTGTGAGTTTACCGGTGTTTTGTAAACTAAGTCTTTCATGTGGCTCCAAATGTAAAAGTCGCAAGGCTTCAAATCGGGGGATCGAGCTGGCCAGGGAATCGGACCGCCTCGGCCAATCCATTTATTCGGGTAATTTTCATCCAGCCACTGTCGCACGCCCAAGCAGAAGTATGGATGGGCGTAATCAACAATCATTTCATCGAGCCATTTTTCCTGCCCCAAATCTTAAATGGCATCATCTTATGAATATTTTTTGGAGGAACGGGATGGCAATGTTGTTGGAGGATGTGCCTCTAGCTACAAGACGTGACATGATTTATCAGCATGATGACTGCCCAGCTCAATCCCCCGATCGATTTGACGCCTTGCGACTTTTACATTTGGAGCCACATGACAAGACATCGGCAAACTCGCAAGAGCAGCTCAGGGAGAGGATCTTAACGGCTGGTCAACACATCAAGGACACCATCACATCACGAGTTAAGAGAAACCTGCCTGCCTGCATTCGTAACGGAGGTGCCAACTTTGAGCAAGACGTGTAATGTTCTTTAATTGTATTGTTCATTGATTCCATTCACATGAAGATGAATGAAGTATTATTTCTTTTACACAAATGTGAATCTTAGCAACATTTGTACCTTGTTGGATAGCAGATGACCCAAGGAAGTAATTTAAGTAATTTGTACGCTTCGTGTCATACCATTTTTGTTATTAATATGTTGCCAAGTAAACTAAGAGTGCAATTTTTTATCATCACTTGTAAGTTTAGACCCACCCGTTACTTACATGTGATTGTTATTTGGGGAAAACTTTTTTTTCAACAAACCACTTATTTCTTAGCTATCAGAAAACGCTGAAATAAGTTCCATACAATGAGCAGTTTTTTCTCAATTCATCTTTTTATGTGGAAAATTGTCATTTTTTAAAAAAACAATTGAAATTCGATTATCTCGAAAACTACTAATTTTCGGACGGGGTATCATATGGTCAAATTTATTGCAAATTGTCTTTACTTTAACCCCTTTCAGGGAATACATCTAATTACCAGTCACCCTGTGTATATATAATGTATATTAGCAGGTAACAATATGTTATAAACACATTCTTACTTTCCAAAGAAGCGCATGTGGGATGGCAAAATGGATCCGGATCCGAAAGTACCGGATCTGGATCTGAAAGTACCGAATCCGGATCTGAAAATTCTGGATCCGCAGATCCAGATATGAAAAATTTTAGGATCCGCCGGAACCAACCGGATCCAAATTTCGGATCCGCCAGGATCCAGATCTGGCCATCCCTAATACAGACTACTACAAGCACAAAAAATTGGTGTCTATGAAAATTACTTGTTGCAATACAAGAACAGTTAATCTTGAAATACAGTCTACGTATATATAGATGCTCCGCAAAAAAGACCCATTTTTGGAGTGTCCATATATAGCTCCACCTCAGTTAATGGGTTAATGTATTATTTAATCACCTGCCATTACAAAATAAAGCTTGAGTTTTTGTTAAGTTCACTTTATGCACCGATAAGCTAATCAGGACTGCACTTAAGTTTAAAGTGGGATCCAAACCACTATGTGCCTCCACCAGGAACCAAACAAAGTATTTGCATAGAGAGTGTTCTTAGAATTCTACTATTTTGTCACCATATCCTTCTTCTTGTCACCAGTTTAGGATAGAAGTTTTCACAAAATCTGCATTTCAATCTTAATTATAAATGCAATAATGGTATGAATTTTAGATTTCTGGTTCTACCCTTGTACGCTAATCTGGTTTTACATGTGCAAGTCAACACTCATGATAATGTACTGGTGTATTTATGATGTTATTTTTTGGGTAGGCTAAGTATATTTTTCCTCTGCTGATTAGTGTTTTTGCCATTTGTATACTCCACTATACCTTGGGAATGCTGATATCAGGACAATAAGATCAATGCATTACTATATAGAAATTTCTTAAGTTGTAGAAAAAAAAATACAGCCAACACTGAAAACTAGGTTGATTATTGCATAAATGCATGTTTCTTTACCTTGATGAAGTCCATAAACTTGAAGCATACACATCTATTTCAATGTTTTTGGAAGACTTTAGCAAAGTATTGCAGAGTGAATACATACTATTTTTATGAACATAATTGAATATTTTGGGAATATTTTTACACATTTAATGTTCACGTTGATGTTTTTATCCAGTATTAGTGAAAATAGCAGACATCCGGAGAATGTAGCCAACGTAATAAGATATGGGGTGAAATATGTTGAGCACTAGTGCATACTGTCAAATAGGAATGACAAATAAGTGACATATATGGACAGCACTGCTTGCATACAATAAGTAGCTTCATTTATAGACAATGATTTACACGTGTAAGTTACATGCTTGTACATACAGTAACTAGTGTCATACAATTGACAAACCAGTGTTAGCAATGTATAATTAGATAATTCTCAACAGTTTGCTTCAAAATGACAGCCACCAACTACATTGCAAACTTGACAGTTGAGTACACAATCCTATCACGCCCTTTCAAATATCCCTGGTGTGTTGCAAATCATGTAACAGGCAGTGATAATCACAGCAACAAATCCCATGTCTGTGTATACTGGGGTCTCGTAAGAGATTTCAGATATCCGCAGATGAAAAATCGACAGGATTGAGGTCAGGTGAGGTAATAGTCCAATCCAGTAATCAGGAAAGGTAACATTCAGATGGTTGAGGACAGACGCACTGAAATAAGGCATTATCTCAGTATATTAGTCCTCCAATCCTAGGTTTCCTATCCCCAACTTTTCAGTGGTGCATCGCCTATTTTTTGTTTCATTTGCACACTTTAACTGAATCACCCTGTATGTGAAAGCATACACAGTGCAGTCCGTAAGTTCCCATATTTATTATTTTGCAGCCTTCCCATTAACCCCATCTAGTGGATGACTGTTGAACTACGTAGTTTGAACCCTTTCGAACAGACATGCTGAAAGGCATCAGTCTAGCCGTTGTTGTTATAGAGTGCGGATGTCTGATATAACCTGGTGTTGTGTGTGTGTGTCAGACTCGGGAGATGGACGTGAAGGAGGAACAGAGTGGGTAGCAATTAAATTTTGCTGCAAAGCTGAATTTTCAGCGACAAACACATTGGAACTGATTCAGAAGGCATACGGCGAGTCAGCACTGAGTCGGACAACCATTTTTGAGTGGCACAAACATTTTCATGAGGGCTGGAAGACAGTGAAGGATGACGAACGCAGTGGTCGGCTGACAACATCTCGGACCAACGAGAATATCGCAGCTGTTGCTAACTTGATTAAAGAGGATCAGAAAATGACGTCTCAGATGATTGAAGAAACACTAAACATCCCCAAAACAGTGGTTTTGCGGATTTTGCATGAAGATTTGAACCATCGGAAGCTGTGCTCAAGGTTTGTCCCACATGAGAGTTCCAAATGGGTCGGTAAAACATCCCCAAGACCAAAAACACTGTGCTTCCATAAATCAAGGGTGAAGACGATGTTCATCGTGTTTTTCGATAGCAGTGGCACAGTGGTACAGAGAATTTGTGCCTCCAGGTAGAACAGTAAATAAGGAATTCTATCAGGAAGTGTTAAAACGCTTGCTAGCTCGAATCCGAGTTCACAAAGACCTCTTCACCTCTCGTGATTTTTTCCCTGCTGCACGACAACGCCCCAGCTCATTCGGCAGCAATAAATCACTAGTTCCTTGCTGAAAAGCAAGTCTCCACGTTGCATCATCCACCATATTCACTAGATTTGTCACCTGCGGACTATTTCCTCTTCCCAAAACTGAAAATGCACCTGAAGGGTTCAAGATTCGACTCGATTGAGGAGATCCAGAAGGCTGTGACCTAAAAACTCAAGACACTTCCGAAAGAATACTTTTCTGAGGCCATGAAGAGATTAAAAACTCGTGCTGCGCAATGTATCGCATCAAATGGATCCTATTCTGAGTAAATAAACAGTCAAAACTCGTACGCCTTTCACTTTGAATTTGTTATTGCCTTAGTCCGGGAACTTATGAACTGCTCTGTATACAATCACATAGACAAGAACTGGAGTTATACGGAAACTAAATATCTAACATACCTTTCCATCTTCTCCTCCTGTTGCAATGTATTGGCCATCTGGTGAGTAGGTGAGGCATGACATATTATTAAAATGCCCCTGCTGCTTCATGACATAAGTCTCACTCTGCCACTCCCAAACGAGCAACTGGCCTAACCCTATGCAACCAAGAGCAATCCAGTCGCCTGTGTTATTCATTACAATGGAAGAGACTTCATATTCTGAAATACTACAAAATATACGTAAAATTAATAAACCAGATTCACGATCAATAAATCATCTAAAATAATATAAAGTAAATATAATTTAAATAAACCTGCAGATTCTATTAATTCTGGTTATCACAAAAAAATGCAGAATTCTTCTAGTTTATGTTTGTTACACACGTTTAAAACACTTTTTGATGTAACATTTTGGAAGAACACACGCTTGCTGATCAAACAACAAATAAATGTCTATTGAAGGGAGAAGAATAAAAAAATGCAGCACATCAAATTTTGAAATGAAAACTAGGGTTGAGCCTATTTATTTACAAGACATGGGTGAGCAGATCATATACCCAGTTTTAAATGGAAATTAATTCTTACACAAATACAGAAAGAAGTTTATCCACAGTACATAAATGCCTACCTTAAGGAATGAATAAGATTTACATCCGGCATCTCATGTAAGAAAAAGGAGCCATTTGAAAAGCCAGTGACCAGGATATGTGTTTCTTTGTGATATGTAGCAGCTGTAAGACTCACTCGATTGTCTTTCACCAAATCCGACAGATAATGCCGAGCAAGTCTTTTGTAGAACAACTTCTTTTTCTCCTCCTCTTCAGATTCTTCATCTGCAATAAATTCATCAAAATGTTAGAGGAATGCAAATAGGTAATCATAATTCTGAAACATGCTTTTGGTTGACTGGTATGTTACAGTCATAATGTAAAATTACAACCAAAAGTTGGGAGGATATCAAATTTGAACAATTCAATGGAATTCAACGAAATAACTTCATATTTCAGTAAGTTTGATTGGAGTAAAATTTAAAGCTTATACTCTTAGCAAGACTTAAACTGTTTTGCAGACAAATTAATATTCCTTGCAGATGCCATCCGAGTCACATGCTGTTTAATATGAAATAAAGAAGTATGCGGTATTTAGTCGTTTGTTCTGTAACAAACTTACCCTCATCTCCTGATCCTTCATGAGGATCATCCTTCTTCCGAACATCGTCTTCGCTGTCACTAGAATCTTCTTCTTTCTTCTTCTTTACTGGTGGTTCCAGTGGTTCAAGTTCATCAGGTTCAATGCTACACTCCCATACACAGACATGTCCATTCCTAACAGAGAAACCATCATTTTTCAAAAATAAATAATTAAACACAATAGATAAATACTGAGAAAATAGTACTCACACTACCGGTCTCATTTCGCAATTATAAAAACACAATAGAGTTGAGCACATACAAATACTGGAAAGCGATGGAATTTAATCATTTGTACCATCAGATACTTCTCAAGAGTCTACAAAAATTTCACGTGACACTTTCATGGATTATAAATAACCTGGGAATTATGCAAAATGAATAATTGTCACTATTTTTGCAAAAACATTAAGGTGAGAGATGGCTTCTTGGGATTACATGATTATCTTATATGAAATTATTAATATTTAAAACAAACTCTGGTAGATTGCTATGGCCTCCTTAATGTTATGGTGCTAACGTCATTGTTTTGTAATCAAGCTTCCTGGAATCGAGACCTAGTGGAGGCACATAGCGTTCAGATCCTACTTAAAATAACTGTAGTCCAGTCCCAATTGGCCTATTTGTGCATAAAATGGACTTAAGGCAAAAACTCTGAAAATAAATTGCTATGGTATAGTTCCAGTGAAAAACACATATTGTATTAAAATTTATAAATTATCCTGAACAGCTTTGAACTGTAACAATGTTCAAATATCAGTATCCATTTGGATCACTATTATTTCAAAGGTGTCAACTCAGTCCTAAAATACAATTAAATGCATTTGTGATCACTCAAGTAAATATAATAGTGCGAACCTAGTGCATTTTTTTTTTTTTTAATGAATTTGAAAAGACTGAAATGTAGTCTTATCAAGAATGCCTTGCAGTTTCATTCACGGTTCTGGATCAGTTTTGCAACTATTCTTATGGACACACTTACTAGTGCTTCAAAACGTTCTGGAGAATTTAAAAAATATAGTGCTTCCTTACATAAAACATGCGTTTTTATTTTAAGTGCGTGCAACAACCTGTTCATATCATTACGAAGAAGTATGACTCTACATGGACTCCATATTTTAAAAGAAATGTTAAATAGATAGAAATTAAACTCCCACTGTTATCAGTTGTCAAGTTTTACATAACAATTTCAGTTAAATCTAATTATGTAGCAATTTTTTCAAAACACCTTTCTAAGCAAAGTTTAGTACTTGGATATAAATCGTCAAAGCTATGTCTTACTGCATTGATTTTCCTTTGATTGCATGAATTTTCCATTCTACGAGGGGCATACTAAAAGTAATGAGCAACAACTTTCAAAAATCCGAATCCATCAATACATGCAAAAGAAGTAAATAATCCCAAATAAAGACTTTACTGAATGCAACGAGGTAGTGTGACGTCATTAGCTTCGATTGCTGAGCACATGAAGTTGTGTCATGGGCTGTGATTGAATTCCTCGTTAAAGAGGGAATCCCTGCTGCTGAAATACAGAATAGTCTTCAGCGTGCATATGGAGATGTATGCATGTCTGTTAGCAGTGTTAGAAAATGCATAAAACATTTTAACAATGGAAACTCAAGCATCAAGATCAGTCTTGGAGTGATCGCCTACGAACTGCCCTCACGGAACGCAACATGGAAAGAGTTGACAACATCATTCAAGACAGATGGATCACTGTGGATACAATTGCAGCAATACTTGACATAGAACACAGTGCAGTGGAGAAATTCATTATGAACCGGAGGCAAAGTGGCAGAGCATGGAATGGCACCATTTTATATCACCAGCAAAAAAAGAAAGCAAAGACAGTGCCATCTGCTGGCCAAGTTATGGACACCATCTTCCGAGCTACAGAGGGGTGCATTCTGGTTGAATTTCTTGAACCTGGGGTAACCGTAAATGTTTGCCGTTATAGCAAAGACTTCACAAGCTTTGTCGTGCATTGTGGGATAAACGTCCTGGAAAGAAAATAGTCCTTCAACACGAAAATGCACATCTGCACTCTGCTTAGTTTACCAGGGAGGAAATTGGGATAATGGGGTGGGAACTTCTGCCTTACCCTCCTTACAGTCCCGACATTGCACCCTTCGACTAACATCTATTTGGTTTTGTGAACAAACAGTTACGAGGCCAACGGTACCAGATGACAAAGGCCATACAGAAAGCAGTGCATCAGTGTCTGCGAGCAGCTGGAACAGAGTTCCAACCTAAGGGTATTTTCAAGCTTCCAGAAAAGTGGGGAAAATGCTTGCAAAGAAATGGAGACTTTTCTGTAGATTATGGTGTAGTATGTTTTTGTTTAATAAAACCAAAACTTGGTTCATGAAAAATTGATGCTCATTACTTTCAATATGACTCTCGCATTTACATCAAGTTTCATTGCTTTATTATATCAGGATTCCCAGTCATTTTGTAAATTCCGTTCCAGATTTCACCAGATATTGTTAAATAACTTTTCAGACTACTCAATAATGATAAAACACACAGCAAGTAAGTGTTCAAATCTTCAACTTTGCATGATAATCTAATGGATAAGTTACAAGTCAAACATTCAACATGTTTGTCCACACTGGCTGGGGCTTATGGTATTCATGTCATTTCAGAATTCAAATTTCTTCATCATTCTAGATTTTCTGGGCAATACATCAATTTTCCTGATGTTTTACAACTTGGTGTGGAAAAATCAACACAAATGTTATAAATTTATTTTGTTCAAAAACAACACAAAAACAGCACAATTAAGAGACATTAAAAATAGTATTAGTATCTGCTGTAAGTGCTTTATTTGAACAAAATGGCATTGCCAGCACACAGTGAGAAGGTTTTCATTTATCACACCAGGTTGACTGACACAACCAAGGTCTCTGGTACACCTTGTCATTACTCTACCAACTGAGCTACCGATACAGCACTGGTTTTGGCCAATTATTTGCTTTTGCTGATTTTACCTGTGTTAAGTTGTCTCTGTCAGTGATACTGCAATGAAATAATGTTTCCTTTGAAAAACTGATGACTGTCACTGTGACTAATATCTGCAGACCACATCACCTATGTATGCCCAATTAATAGGTAATCTTACCTGCTAACTGTTATCATATCGAATGAATTCTTCTCAAAGAAACAGGCAACTAATGAATCCGTATGACTCCCCAAACTATACATTGTGAAGTTGGAAAACTTTTCCAAACTATACAACCTTGTAGTCATATCTTTGGATGCAACAGCTATCATCCTGAAAAGAGAAAATGGTTATATAAATTTACAAATCAAGGAGGAAATTTCTCAATTAAGGAATTCAAAATTGTGTGGTGATTAACAGTGACTAGCATTCATCCATGTCACAGAATGATCAGTTTACGGGCTTCTAGCACCTTGTAATGCTAAGTCATTAATAAAAATTTCCTCGCATTTCTAAAGACACAAAAAATACCACGTTTGATTTTCAGGACAATTAGCATGCGAGCAAAGAGATGAGAAAAGTTCAAAACACCCTTAGAATCCAGAAGATTTCAGAACACTATATTCTGCAGTTGAGCAGTGTGCATCACCTTTCATGAGCATCCTGCCTTCCAAGTCCTTTAGTGTTGCCAACCATATTTTATCAATGTGCCTACAAATGCATACAAAATATTCCTACAATTTATCAAAAATCTCTGTACTGTTTTCAAGTCAATTTCCACTTTGCATGGAGAAAATCCTTTCAATTCATGGGCTAGAATTTTGAAGTGGGAATACCATTTTAGCATGAATAAAAGCTTCTTTCATTAAATAAAGTAGTCCATCTTCAAAATTATTGGTGACTCACAGTGCATTATAAATTTCTGATCACCCCCAATAATGCACCCCATTAAGGTTAAAAATCACTCAAAATAATACACTTCCCACAATATGGAATAAAACAAACTCAGTGGCCAAGCACAATGATGGAATAATACCCTCATCAAAATAATCTACATCATCATGATTATCTTAAAAGAGGCAGCAAAACAATGTAAAATATAAATACAACAAGGCTGCATCAAAATATCCATACTTACATCAGACACATTGATTCCATACAAACGTCCACTTACCGTGAATCTGTAGACCACTCAATCCACACAGTTTCATCATGAGCTCCGCGAAATATCCGTTCCATAACAAATGGATTGAATTCACCCGTATGAGGACCGGGAGCTCTGAATACAAACACTGTAACAGAACAGAGGAGAAAATGTGAAAAACCTTACAATCCACATTCTTAGGTAATATTTTTAAATATATGTAACACTACATACCAAAAGGAACACATTTTCTTGAAAAACACCACAAAAGCTTGTTAAATCTTGTCAAACATTTCACAAAAATCCCATTTATATTTTCAGGGTTAGAAGGATTCACATGAAAACCAACAAGATGTTCTACCTTCTACAAGACTGAACAACTGTTCATGTGTCTTGGCCTGCCTAATTACTTTATTCCATTCAACTGTGCTGAATACACTTTTCTTCCAATTTTGGATCTTGTGCAGTTTCCAAAATGGTCTAACTAATTTGCTTCAATAATTTCTCTCCAGGCTCCTTTCAACTCTGACGTATCAAAACTTTCTGAATTGTGTATTCGCTTTGAACACCCTAATTAATAGGGCTCGAACATTGACATAAAGTCGTTAAAAAACTAGTTGTAAGCTTGATTGATTGATTTGATTTATTTTACTTCGCTTTTTGTGTCACTTTTGGCTAATTTGCAAAGATGGGGATGAGTGATATGATGAAACTCACTCACAAACATCCATGCCCAGGTCAGGATTCGAACCCGTGACCCCTGGCATCGTAGCATGATGCATTAACCACTCCCCCAAAGGCCGGCTAATTGTAAGCTTGAATTTTTCATAAATGAAAAATGGGTCACGTACTTGTGTCAGTGCTTTAATAATTCGATACAACTGGATGTTTGGTGGTTGGAAACACTGAAGAAAAAGACTTATTATCTGATATAAAGTTTAGGAGAATCATATACAACTGTGGAGTAGCTAAATGCAGTAGGAAAACTTAAAAATGTAATAAAGCAAAATAAAAACAATGTTTTATGGTTCACCCTATTATGTTTAGCACTGTCTTCAAGGCCTACCAAAAAAGTGGACTTTCACATCAACCTCTGGGCTCTGCTAATTATGTATATTATCTAAATACACACACAAATATATAAAACTGAGAAACAAGATCTAACCTAGGAAACTAGTTATTTAACATTATGAAGAACATTTCTTAAGAAAAGTGTGCTATTTGAGTGTCACTGAGCCCTTTGTGAATACCAACAGTATAACAATATGACCCCATGAGAATAACTAAACTGATATTTAGGAGCATTTGAGCAATTAAAAATAAAGCACCAACTCCCTATGTGACAAGCTGAGAAACAGCTACATTTTTCGTAGAAAACATCTACCATGCAACCCCAACACCCCACCCACCCAAACACAAATACACTGTCCGTTTGCAGTAGCTGCTTGTTGATGCATCCAGAGGGCAGATGAGCATGCAAGACATGCAGAACGGCCGAGTTAAGTAAGGTCGAGTATGTAATACAATCAGAGAGGTGTGATTATTGAAAGTTTTCATGCTGGAAAGTCGCTGACTGACTCAGGAAGGATCCATTCAGTGATATATATGAAAGCTTGTTTGGTAAGTGTAAGTTTTTGACGAATAAACCTTAGCTACAATAAATTGTCTGCTTGTGTTACGTTTAGGCCGTTCGCCGGCTTAAACTGCTTGGCTGCAAGAGGATGTGTGTATGAAGAATGGAATAAATTACGCTCATTGCTCCTTACCAATATTTAATAGAATCTCACAAGTGAGGGGGGGAGAGATCACGCACGAGCCAACGAGATATGTAAACACTGACAATGATAAAACCCAAAGTGTCACCACTGTACCTGATTTCCTTCGCGGTTCCTCGGCTGGGTCACGACGCGGCGCTCTATCGGTCCATCGAAGGTGTCATCAGTGGGTTCGCCCAAACCTTTTAAATGGACCGACTTAACACTGTCACTCGCAACACACCTCGCGCTTCGCTCCCTCGACTCCAACTCCCCCGGCGACCTCTCGTCACCCGGGGACTGCTGGCGTTTTTGATTACACAGCATTTTATTTCCGGCTCGTGACATGCCACCTCCCCCTGAAAAGAAATGGGATTGGCCAGGGGACAATCACATTTCTTTACTGACAAAAAATATTAAGATATGATTCAATATGTACAACGACCAGTTCCCTGAATAAATGATTACACCCCGTATATAACATGATTCGTCGTAGGGCAGTAGGCAAGTAGCCTATGTAGTGCACTGTAGAACATAACAATAATAATACACTAATTGAAGTGTAACACTTTTCTGTCATGTATTCCGAAGCGGATGAAACCAAAATTGGCAATTAAGGTAGTCTCAGCGGCATCTCATCGCACGACGTGCATGTACGTGGCACTGTGAAAACACTTGAATAAATATATCACTGGTAACACTGATCCGAAGATAAGTTAGTAGGTCTCAAATGTTGAAAAGAATACACAAATAAGTTGATGGGAGACAAAATATGTTCACAAGAAAAGTTCAGGAACAATATTAATTCGATGCGAAATCTGCTTGCCACTTATGGATGACTTCTGGATGTACTCTGGAGAAATGACTTCACCTTATATCTATGAGAAGGTACATTAGTGATGACACAGCAAATGATGATCACTATCAGTGTTTAATATGTCATAAAATAAAATTTTGAGCGTGAACAGGAGCAATTGGTAAATTTCATCAGGGTGTAAATAATAAGATTAGATACATAGTATGCATTCAATTATAGCAAAACACAATGAAAAGTCTTCAGAAAAAATAAATGGAAGTGAGAGTATCAAATATGTAATGACAGTTAATGTAAATATGTGTCATAAAAATGGCAGATGGAATAATAAGAGGTAGGGACTTGATTTGGTATTTCTGTCCAAATCGTGTGAGTTGTGTGTGGTATCAGTAAAAAAAATGTGTTTCTGTGTGAGAGTTTGGTCGGTTTTTAACGATGCAGCGCTCTCAGTTCGCTTCATCGATAGCTGGGACACATCTGCACAATAAACATTTAGAAGTTAACATGCTGTCATATATTAATGAGATTGGTAATATTGCCGTTTATATGTAAGAAGTTATATGAATTGAAGAAATATGAAGAGAAAAGGTGGATAAGACGTTGGCCCATACATGCTCTGTAAAGGCTTTTGGCGTGTTGAAGGTAGTTATAAATTATTGAAAAGTCACAAAATGAGAATTTTACAGCGAATGGTGCATAGTATTGTCTCCGCCAACAGTGAGAACACGTGAGCTCTCTTCCCATATGCAGTGGCTATATTCATCGCGTTCGTGCTCTTTGTTTACGTACACAAAATGCTGCCGAAGCAGAAGGCCGTGTTGCTACGGTATCGTCTTCAGAATTCCATCCTACTCTGTGTGAAATCACATCATAAAGTGACGTCACGATGCCAAAAGGTCGGCACAATCTTGTATGAGAAAGAAAAAAAAATGTTGCGGCGAGTGCTGTCGCGTGTACGAGATATATTTAATTTTCTTCTTGTTCTGCGAGTTATTGGTGCAGAGAAAACATAGCAGAATTTATAAGAAAAAGCATAGTTTATACGCGTTATTCAGCGTGGTAAAATATATAGTTGAGGAGTTGTTACTATTTCTGCTCGAATTTTCGTCGCGGCAAGGAACTATGAAGGATGATGATGATGATGATCGTCTTCGTTAGGAAGTAGCTGTTTTATACTGCCAGTGTTTCAATGTTTCTTGCAGTGTTGTCAACTTCTGATATATAAAGT
The DNA here is from genome assembly GCF_977018435.1 of Lepisma saccharinum. Lineage (NCBI taxonomy): Eukaryota > Metazoa > Arthropoda > Insecta > Zygentoma > Lepismatidae > Lepisma > Lepisma saccharinum. The sequence goes on from NW_028143315.1 coordinate 18,502, forward strand.
TCACTAGTTGTGAATTCTTCCAGATAAAGTCCCTCTAGAGTTCGAGGGATATCCGCTTGCACTCCTGAATGTAACTTTAAGGCATTCACATTATCATCTTCTGTACGTGGTCGATCGAGAGTTACCGTTTGTGGTGTGTAAAGTTTCATCCTGACCGATGCTGCCTTTTGTTCAAACCGTTTTCCTTGCTTGATCCCTTCAATTCTATAATGGTTTTTGTCAAGTCGCTCGATTACTGTGAAGGGGCCTTCGTACTTGCCTGAAAACGCTTTGGACGTCTTTGATAAGCGTCGATCGTTCCACAAAAGTATTTGATCGCCAGATTTAAACGCTGCTTGAGAATAGTGAGGATCAAGCCGTGCCTTGTCTGTTCTGTGGCGTTTGAGGAGATTATCTTGTGCAAATCGACGCGAAAGCTTCATGTGTTCCAGCCGTTCATAATTGCTCACATGCTGAGGCGGGGTTTGAAAAATCGCATCCGGTAAGTTGCGGGGATGATAACCCATCAGTAAATAGGTAGGTGAGTACCGTGCAGATGAATGCGGCGTGTTGTTGATAGCTGAGACCGCTGTTGGTAAGAAATTTGACCAATTATTGTGTTTGGCATTGACATAAAATTTGATCATTCCTTCCAGTGTTTGTTGCGTTTTTTCAACTAAGCCAAGGCTCTGATGAAACCCGGGGCTGACAAAGCTTAGTTCAATTTGGAATTTGTTGGCCAATTCTTTGAATAAATCTGAAGTTTGACCTGGAAGTTGGTCCACTATGATTTTTTCTGGAAAGCCAAATGGTAATATGATTTTCGTGTACAGAAAATCCGCCAGAACTTCAGCAGTGAGAGAATGTGTCGGTGCGGCTACTACGTAACGCGTGGCTGCGTCAGTGCACGTGATCACGTAGCGATGTCCCTCTGGTCCTGATGTGACATATGGACCACATTGGTCCAAGGCGATAATTTGGAAAGGTGTCAGAGAAGTCCTTGTTTGTAGTTCAAAGTGCTTTGGTTGGCGGGACTGCTTAAGTCGTGCACACTGTTCACATTCTTTGCATTTCTTGTAGATGAAGGATTTCTGAGAAGGAAAATAATAACGGTCTTTTGCATAGGCATATGTTTTATAGTATCCAAAATGATTGAGAGCGTGTGGAGAAGAGTGCACTTGTTCGAACCATATATCTTGTAATGCATGTGGGATGCAAGTGAGTAGTCTTTCCTGTGTGTCTGAACTTCGGGTCCTTCTGTAAATAATACCATCTAGGAGACGGAATTGCTGGCTGGTTCTGTCATATTTAGGGTCGGCTTCTTTACTTCCAATTAAATGTAGGGAAATATTTTTGAGAAAAGGGTCTGCTTGTTGTTCTTTGGCAAGGTCAAATTCACGTGTTCTCAAAACAGATACAATTTCATCTTCCAGGAGAGGAGAAAAAGCTTCATCTTGGATCCTCGTGTTACGGCTAATGGCGTCCGAGGCACTGTTGTCTGTTCCCTTTAGATGTTGAATGACGAAATCGTAGTCGGACAGAAATTGTGAAAAACGCCAAAGACGGCCTTTGAGGGTAGTTGATTGTCGTAAATTTTGAATACATTTGGAATCGGTGTGTAATATAAATCTTTTGAAAAGGATGTAGTGTCGGAATGCTTTTAAAGCAAAAATTATGCCAGAGAGTTCTAACATGTTTATATCTTGTTCTCTTTCCTTATCATTTAGTATCCTGCTTGCATATGCAATCGGCTTAACATTTCCTTGGGGGTCTTCGTGAGCAATGACAGCCCCTAGAGCTATTTTGCTACTGTCCGTGTATATGTGAATAGGAAGAGAGGGATCGTATCTGGCTAATACTGGGCTCGTGATTAGTGAATGCTTTAAAGCATTGAATGCCTCGTTTTGTGCTTCTGTCCATCGAAATTTTCTTTCCTTCTTCAGCAGTTGTGTAAGAACTGATGCGTGTTTGGAAAAATATGGAGAGTAACGACGGGAAAAATTTGCCAGGCCCAAAAATTGGCGTAAAGTCTTCTTGCTTGTAGGGGTCGGATACGACTTAACAGTTTCTAGCATTTTAGGTGAAATAGCGCATCCTTTCTCGGATAAATGGTGTCCAAGATAGACAATATCATCGTACAGGAATTTTGCCTTTTTAGGAGCCAATTTTAATCCAGCGAGCCTAAGTCTTTCAAAAGTGTGACGCAATATCTTCAAGGAAGTGGGTATGTCGTCAGAGACTGCCAGGAGATCATCTGCATAGAAGAACAAATGGCGGTTGTCAACGACGTTGAGGGCTAAATTCAGCGCTATCGCTAACGCTGTTCCCGACGTGACAAATCCTTGTGGGGCATAATTAAAAGCGTAAGTCCCCATCTGCGGCACTTGAAAACTCACTTTTTCACGGCTACTTGGTGTGAGGCGTATCTGAAAATAAGCCGAGAGGATGTCCATAGATGAATAATATTTGAAACCTGCCGCCCTCTCTACAATGTCTATGAGATGAGGTGCCGGAAAACTTATCTTCTTGGCGACGGCGTTGATTCGACGAGCGTCGAAGCAGACGCGGTACGTGTTATTTGGTTTCTTCACAAGCAAAATAGGAGAATTCCAGCGTGGCGCTAAAATAGGAGAAACGACACCCTGTTGTAGCAGTTTCTTGATTTCTTCTTGCATGATTGGAAGTGTATGGGGTGGTATCCTGTGGGGTCGAGTGTACACTGGAGGCGAATCTCCTGTATCGATATCCAGTTCATACAGGGTGCAACTTCCTATATCGTCCTCTTTCCAACTAAAGACATCAGCGAACTCGTGTGTCAGTTCTAGTAGTTTATCTCGGTCTTCTTCACAGACGTTGGGGTTGATGTCGATCTTCGTTTTGTCGAAGTTGTTCCGAGATTCAGAAATGCGCTTTTGGAGTTCTTCAGAATGTTCCTTCAAAAAATGTCGATGTGGCTTCCTATCGTCGCTGTTATTTTCCTTTAGTGGGTTCCAGATAGGTTCCGTCCTTGCCTCGGCAGGACCGTTTGTCTCTCCCGTTTCCTGCTGGCCAATTATTTCCAAGACAGCATCAGCTTTCCCTATCGTCGTAAATGTCGGAATGGTAACTGGATCATTGGAAAAATTTGTAATGAGGACGTGTGGTTCGTGTTCATGCATGAGGGAGGTAGGGATGCAAGTTCCTTTAGGGGATGAAAATCTGGGAATGGGGTTTAATATATGGCTACTGTCGCTGGTTGTGCAATTTAGAAGCTGTACTTTTACCACCGCTTGTTCTCTAGGGTTTAGTTTTACTTCCTCCTGTGTTGTGTAGGTGGGTTGGATACACTGTTCTAAATGTTCCGTGGCGATTTTGGATAATTTGTGTACTTGTTCCTGAGCATTCTTTTCTCTTTGCAATTTCCAGGAGCCAAAACGAGTAATTTGCAAGGTTCGTCTACTTGTGTCTATGACGGCTCTATGTGCTGTTAGAAAATCATTTCCCAAAATGTTGAGGTTCCCTGACCCTTCATACAGAAGTGCCGTGTGCAGAAAAGGTTGATCGGCCAATTTGAAGTGTAAGTCGGTTTCGTTTGTTAGTGAAAATTTTGAATTGTTAAAAGCACTTAAGACATGAAATTTCTGTTTTACCTTGATATTTCTAGGTAAGTCTTGCCTGTTCATGACAGTTGTGGTACTACCTGAATCTAAAAGCATTGGTATTTGCTTGTTTCCTACAGTTATGTCAACGAAGAAAAGGTTGTTGATTTTTGTTAGAGGAAGTGTGATTTTCTGAAATTTTTCTGAAATTCCAGCGTTACCTTCCTGTGCACTGGCAAGTGAAGTAACAATATTACGATTTTGCTTCTGTTTAGGTTTCTTCTTTCTCGCATGTCGTTCTTTCATTTCATCTGTACATTCGGAAAACGAGAACAGCTGTTTGAATTCGCCTTCAAATATCTCTTTGTCAGAATTTGCATGAGTGCAGAACGTAATACAGTCTATTTCATCAGGATGTTCTTCTAAAAATTGCTTCGCACATGAAAGGGCTATATTGGCTGCGGCTGCTGAGTCGAACCCGAAAGCACCTGTGGCTAGGTGTGGGAAAGCAATGGATCTTTGGCCTAAAGCTAAGAGTAAATTTAGGCAATTAACATAGCATTTTCGCAAAATTTCAGGGTCCTTGTTGTCTGGAGTGACGGAATGAAAAATATAATTAGCAGATAGATTGTACGCTGGGGTAACTCTGACGTCGCCAGGCTGTGTTTTGTTGAAGATTTGAAGTTCATCGTCCAGCTGCTGTCCGCATGCTCTAGAAAAAGCTAAAGCTACTCCGCCGATAGGTAGAAAATCAGGGTTGCAAGCTGAAACCAAAACATTTGCATCTGCTTTTGTGATATCAGCTGTTATGATGTTAATCTTGCTCGTGTGCGACGACAACCTGTGTCGTACTTTGCTCTCGGTTTCAGCGGGAGCCGTATCGCTCGAACTCTGTTCGGTCGTCTGTGAGCACTGAGCTTCGTGCTGACGAGAGAAAAATTTCTCGACTTCTTTAAGTAATTGAGAGCGCTGAGCGGCATATCCGCTGAATTGAACGCCCTTTGCTTGCGAGCTGGAATGTGCTGACTGCCGCCTAGAGTTCAATTCCCTACGTACCTGATTTCTAAGATCGTCGTGATCTTTACGGAGAGCAAGAGTCATGGAGACTAAATTTTGTAAGACACATACGTTACCCTGTAATGCATCAAAAATGCCTTGTTGATTTTTAGAGAGCTGGTTGTGAACAATTTGTGATTCTGATATATGTGACGTTAAAGCAGGGTCTCTTAGCACTGTGTTAGGCATAGCTCTAACTTGCAAGAACGGATTGTTTGCACTAAAAGAATCGAGGGCGGTGAAATTGTTTCTCGCATGCGAATCCCTGAGAACTTCTTCCGCGGCTTTAATGAGCTCCTCGTTGGGAAATTTTGTGACTTCAGAAAACATAGTGATTGTTTCAATTGACGTGATTATTTTAATTTACTTATTGAAGGGGGGACCGGTAGCTATTTTGCCTATACTACGACAAAACCGGCGCACTAAACCACCATGTTACGTTTAGGCCGTTCGCCGGCTTAAACTGCTTGGCTGCAAGAGGATGTGTGTATGAAGAATGGAATAAATTACGCTCATTGCTCCTTACCAATATTTAATAGAATCTCACAAGTGAGGGGGGGAGAGATCACGCACGAGCCAACGAGATATGTAAACACTGACAATGATAAAACCCAAAGTGTCACCACTGTACCTGATTTCCTTCGCGGTTCCTCGGCTGGGTCACGACGCGGCGCTCTATCGGTCCATCGAAGGTGTCATCAGTGGGTTCGCCCAAACCTTTTAAATGGACCGACTTAACACTGTCACTCGCAACACACCTCGCGCTTCGCTCCCTCGACTCCAACTCCCCCGGCGACCTCTCGTCACCCGGGGACTGCTGGCGTTTTTGATTACACAGCATTTTATTTCCGGCTCGTGACACTTGTCTGGATTTTTCTGATGTACCCTGTGTCTCGTATATACTTATTCTTTCACACATACTGAAGGCAAAAGTTACAATAAATGCAGGCAGCCCAAACATTCTTTTAAGAGCAAGTTTTCTTGAAATAACACTTACCATGATTCTCCTTTGTGACTGCGAAGTACTTTCCATCTGGACTGAATCGAATGCACTTAACAGGTCTATTGAAACGATACTTGTGAATAATTGTTTTACTTATCAAGCTAATGAGATGAGCCTCGCCGTCTACAAAGAAAAAAAAAAGAGAGAAATTATTAAATAGATACAAAACCCATATAAACCTTTGATTCATATTTTGGCAATTTAACTCTTTATTATGGCAGGATCAAATCTGCCGCCACACATTCTACATTTTTCTAACAGGCTGGAGCAGCTGCAACTGGTGTTCCCAATATACTCATTACCCTTTCAGACATGCAGTGACTTGCTGCTGACCTTCATGTGATTAACTCCTAACAATTAATTTCATGCAAAACAATGATTGTACATACTAATCCCTGCACATGCAACTTTGTTTCAAAAAGTCTCAAGTTTTGCAGGTTGGGTGTGTTTATCTAGAACAAGATGATACCTTATCTTAATGCAAAGAGAATGAAATAGAATAGACGATGATACTAAAGTGAACTCTGATTAGTAATTAATCACGTGCACGCTAGGTATATATACGTGGGTTGGAAAGTTAATAGTAGCAACACTGCTGTACACACGCCATGAAACAGAACCCACTGATACCACATGTTAGTTTGATACCTAAGCTACCTCCCAGTAAATGGACTCTTCCTTCCAACACTAGGCACACGCACAGTGACGAGAGGAATAGAGTATCGTTGAGTTGGCAGTCTAAAGTTGGTAGTCAGAACCCCACTAATGTGAAAGTCTTGGTGATACTCAACATACTTCCAGGACAGACTGTCAATGTGCAGTATTACCACAGACAAGTTAATTTTATTAACATATTAACTTGTCTGTGGTATTACAGTTCATTTTAGGAATATAACCTGTGACCTGCGTTGCGAAAGAAGAGGGGACACTTTCTGCTGAATCCTCCCGTCATTTTGCAGGACAATGCTTGGGCATATAACTGTCTGTATACATATATAACCTGTGACTGATTTGTTAGCTCGATGGGGCTGGCAGATACTCTACCATCCCCCATACTACCGAGACTTAAGCGCCTGTGACTTTGATTTGATCCCTAAGATGAAGGGCATTCGCTTCCGAACTGTTCCAGAGATTCTTCAGGCAATAGACTGCTCCATTCAAGCCATCAACAGAACAGGCACTGCTACAGAAATACTACGACTTCCACATCGCTGGCAACGGTTGTACACAATGCTGGTGACTACATCAAAAGGCTGTAAAAGTTTCACAGAGGTATCTCTTTCGTATCATTTGTAAATTAATAGTTGCCACTATTAAATTTCCAACTCAGTAGTGCTGTCACTTCTTTGTCATTTATGTTATGTAGACACTAACTTTCTTAAAATTGTACAATAAAAATAAATATGCTGTTGCATCACAAGAAAAATGTGTATCATTTTAAAATATTTTTTACTGAAAAAAAGGTACATTTTATTAATATGATTTAGGTGCACATGTCAGCAAATAAATAAGATATTCAAATGGCTGAAACATGAGATTTATAAATGTAATACATTAGAGGTTCCCAAACAGTTGCAACAATTTTTTGTCATGCTATTTTAGGGTTAATGCGATTTATTCTGCCACTTTTACGTTAACTAATTAATGATGAGTAAAACCAGGTTTTCAATTTAGTGTTCATTTGTCCTTTCCTTATGTGGCAAAGGAACCAACTTGTAAGACCTGACCTTGGAGACCGTTCTTTTGTGTTTGCTTGCAAGGCTAAAACATGTGTGCTTGGTAAGTGGTTTGGGTCCAGACAGCACCAATAACCTTCCCACCTACTCAATTAGATCTCTCTTAATCTCATACACACATTCATATCTCTCTTAATCTCATACACACATTCTTTAAAATAAAACATGCAAAATTCTTGGAAACTGAGGGAGGGCAGATGGATTCATCATGCATCGAAACATACCTTCATTAACAGCTAGCAAGATACAGCCATTTGGTGACAGGTCAAGAGCCTCATAATTAAATTTGCTCTCTGTTGGAAGAGTTTCAGCTTTGTTACTACAAAAGAAACAGAAAAAATTAGCAAACACAAAAACAATTACAAATGAATATCATAAGATATGTCAGACATGCATTTATGTGTGCTATTTGCTCCACGGGTACTGTTCACAAGCTGTAAAGGACATAAAAGAAACCTGCTTAGCTATTTGCTCCTCGAGCCCTCCTTTCGATCCTACGAACCATAAAAAAAATGGCACTTTCCATCCTGAATGTATGCAATCCCATGGCATCGTGATTGTTATTGGCATTTACATTCATTGTCTGATAATATTCTAAAAGCGACAGTATTCTATGGAAACAAGATGCCAGCAGAGGTGCTGTCATGATGAAGTCATTTACTTAACTCTGCATATGCGTATTTCTTCCCATATTTGATGAATTTGCATAAAAGAAAGATTTTGCAAGATTTGTAAGATATTTACACTTTACAGGATGCATAATCTATCCAGTAACATACTTACTATAATTTTGTCACTTTCCACAGAAATAACAAATGTGAGTGGCAGTCATGAATTTTTGTCACGTGGTTAAATGCCATTTTTTGAGAATTCGCAGTATTCAAATGAGCAAAACCAAAAAAGTCAAAAATTGTTTTAAGTGTACCTTATGCTCAAATAGGCTAATTGGGACTGCTCCTACAGTCTAAAATGGAATGTGTACCACTGTGCAATGTGCTTCCACCAGGGATCAAACCCTCTATCCTTTGATTATGAAGCTACAGAATAAGGAAGTAAGACTTGAAGCTTTCTTGGCAAAGAAAAGATTCTCTCGGGCTATTGACCAGTTGAGTTGTGGAAAAGATTTCAAGCTTTCGAGAGCTGACGTCACTCTCTCCTACCCTGAAGATGAGAGTAACGTTAGCTCTCGAAAGCTTGGAATCTTTTCCACAACCCACCTGGTCGATAGCCCGAGAGAATCTTTTTCATACAGAATAAGGAGCCTCAAAGTGAGTAAAATGGCATGAAGATAATTTGGTAGTCTTCATGTTCTCTACGACCTCTGAAAGTACGACAAAATCAAGCAGCCCCCTTCCCCTCCCTCCCTCCCACATATGACGTGCTCTCCCAGGAAAAATATCTGGTGGGCCATACTTTCAGATCAAATATCTTGGTTATTTGTAGTTTCCATGATCTGAAACACATTTTATATTGCATAAAACATTGAAGTTTTACTTAATTCTCAAGGGAGTCTGTGAAGGGACCAAAATAAGTTCAACATAATTAACCAGAGCTAAGATTATTAATCGATCAAGGTAAAATATTAAAATACAAGGTAGAATCAAAAAGTAAGGTAACAAGTGCCCTGAAAATGTACAACGATATGCTAGTAACTGTTTTTTTTTTTTGTGTGTGTGTGTGTGTTGTAGGTATTGATGGATAGTATCCCTGGTGACCGCTAGAGAGCAGCATGGTGACACAGTTGCAGAGAATCGCAGTTCGAAGATGGCAGGGTTACTGGAAACATGGTCAAATGTGGAAGTGCGAAGTGTGATCAGGTTTTTGCATGCGAAGGGGAAGAAACCAGCCAAGATCCATCGGGAACTTGTGGAGGTGTATGGAAACAACGTGTTATCCAGGAAATAAGTGTGGTGTTGGTGTAAGGAGTTTGAAAATGGCAGGACTGACATTAATGATGATCAGCAAAGTGGCAGACCGTCAACTTCAGCTACCGACCAGAACATTTGTCAGGTGGAGGGAATGATTAGGGAGGATAGGCGAATCACACTGTCACACATTGCAGATGCACTGAACATTTTGTATGCTTCTGTGCATAGTATTGTGCACAACACGCTTGGCTACCGCAAAGTGTGTGCACATTGGGTACCAAGAAGTCTCACTGATTATGACAAAGGCAGACGAATGGGCATGAGTCTGAACCACCTGATCCGTTATCAACAAGAAGGGTCGTCATTTCTGTATCGCATCATTACGGGTAATGCGACACCTGTGCCATTGTGGACACCGGAATCCAAATGTTCCTCAATGATGTGGAAACATCCATCATCGCCCCCATCCAAAATGTTTAAAACAGTAACATGTGCAAGGAAAACAATGGCCACGATCTTTTGGGACCACCTTGGTGTGATTCACCTGGAATTCCTTCCACGTGGTACCACTGTCAATGCTGTGACCTACTGCCAGACATTGGACAGATTGAGAGAGGCCATACGTCGGAAACGACCTGGAGCACTCGGGGAGGATGTATTGTTGTTACACGACAACGCTCGACCTCACACAGCACAGCTCACCCGTGACCATGTCGCACGTTTCCACTGGGAGGTTTTGGAACACCCCACATACAGCCCTGATCTTGCACCCAGCGATTTCCATTTGTTCGGACCAATGAAGAAGCATCTTCGAGGACGACGCTTCAACACAGTGCAAGAGGCACAGGATGCAGTGAAAACCTGGTTGGACAGCCTTGACACTGATTTCTTCACTCGAGGCATTGATGCATTGGTCACCCGCTGGAACACGTGCTTAGACAAATATGGTGACTATGTGGAATGTTAGTGTGCAGTGTCATGTATACCCTGTCACAGTTTAGGCAACCACGACATAAAGGTTTCTGTGGAAAAAAACTTGTTACCTTACTTTTTGATTCTACCTTGTACATTGGAACTTTTACAAGAACAAATATCATACTTACTTCTTTAGGTCATATACTGTTATTCTGTTTCCTACGGGACTTATAACAGAGTTACCATCAGTAGAGAAAAGAAGGTTGCCTTTCCTATATACTGTTCCCAGTAAATTGGAAAACTGAAAGGAAAAAAAAAAAAAAAAAAGATACACAAATTAAAAGTTATAAATTCTGACATTTCGAGCTATGTTCCCTTGGCCCTGGAAAAATATCTGCAGCCCCACCTGGATGTTTTGCTAATTTATTTCATTTAAGACCAAAGTATAGATGATTTCAAAAGTCCCATTACCCCCAATTTGTTTTGTTTTTTTCATATTGATGACAATGCGAACCCCATCGTTTGAGGGGCCCCTTCTTGATATTCGAGCAAGACATCGGGAGTTGGGGGACAGGTTTTTGTGTTTTAAGTCCACTTTATGCACAGGATACATAACTCCAGTGCCTGGTGGTGTTGGTCCAATGACCGTATACGAAGGAAAGTTATTAGTTTGAAACTCATTTTCTATACAAACCAAACCACTTGCAACTGTTACCGGCAGACATAATTCAGCTCGAAAATGTTGTTACGTAAATTAGAAGGACATCCCTGTTTCCCTGTGGTCGGATTACAGCTACAAAATGGACATGAAAACGTCGGACTACCTCAGCGGATGTCACAGCCCAATCTCATCATAAAGATTCATTCTGTGGACGTTTGAAGGAAATCAGTAGATAACGGTGTTCGGAGAGAGGTTCAGAAACTCATTTTATATACAAACCAAACCATGGAAAAAAAAACAGGTTAAAATCCTTCCACATTTACGCTACTCGATTTATATAGGGCCTCCTTAGGTTTGTGTAGAAAATGAAGTTAATGACAGACAGTTTGATCTACACTCCCTTTCATTTATATTTAAATTATAACTGTGATAACGTCATCTGTTTTTATAGTTCAGATTATCTTAAACACTTGCTTGCATGCCTTGCACCTTCACTGTCTATTTCTCATGACTTTGTGAATTTACAATAATGATTATAACTCTTTCGTTGTTGAATGTTACTTCTTCAGTGGTCTTGTAAGTACATACACATGCATCTCAGGTTCAATTCGACTTCATGAAATTTCAATTGAAGAGTTCAGTGAAATATTTCACCAGAGAATTTGAAAAATGGAGTGAAAGTAGTCTGGATCTGCTTATTAATTCTGACATTTCGACGCAGAGATTGATACAAGAAAAACTAGGGGTCAAAAGGGGGATTCACAAAAAATGAAATGGTGCATTGGTTTTCGTGGCTACAAAACTTGATTTTGAAACGTCTGCTCAGCGAGTTTAAAGTGGGATCCGAACCAGTCTGTGCCTCCATGTGCATATTATGTGCACAAAATTTAAAAAATGTCTAAATCAAAGCATAATATCAGGCCCTGGTATCAATTACACGTGCCGCGAGAGGTCTTTATGTCCAGAAATTATTTCCGAATTTCTCGAAAAATCAGAACTAGTTCGACAGAAATGTCCACAAAATTTCAATATGTAAGAAAAATGAAGAATATACATTTATTAGTGGGGGGGGGGGGGGTAGGACTGGTCGATTGCTTGACCTTCTTTGGTTATTAGAAACACCTTCTTTGGTTATTAGTAGGGTTAGGATTTTTTCTCTGTCACGGGTATCTCTGGAGAAAGCGAATGAAAAGAAAGAAGGGGGCAAGTTAGGTAAGTAGATTGTCTATTTTCGTCATTTTCATTCACAATTGAATGCCTATTTTTTAGGTTTAAGGTTCTAATTGAAAACTCAAACTCATAATGTAAAATTTTTCGGATCAGCAGATAAAGAGTGCGTAGCACAATGTACCAACAACTCGGCTCGAAAAAGGATGAAACACAGAAAATCTAATCGACCCTGACCACCATCGACTTCGTGGTTTCCTGTACTATGGGTGTAAAGTTAGCTAGAATACACACAGCGTAGGAGACTGCAAGAAGCTAGAATACGCAGCATCGAAATTTTACAACAACAAACGGGAAACCCATTAATGCTAGTTTTTGCCTCACACGGTACTCGTTACAAATTTTCAAGTTAACTGCAGAAGTCATATGAGTGTTGAATGCCCGGGAGAGCTGTGTACACTCAGAGAACTAAATGCATCACCACTTGATTACAAGGCGAGGATGCTAGTTTTGAAAATACTGATCTAATACTTGGCCGAAACCATGCATTCTACCTTACTTCAACTTCTCATCTTTTTTGCCGGCGTTGCCCGACGGACTCCTGGGACACAGATGAAACTGAAATCTCCCATGGAAACTCTCCTCACTGTGTTATACATAATGACAGCGGTTTGTGTAGAAAATGAGTTAATACTGTTTCCATATATATATACAGGGTGATTCTAAAGGTATAGTACAAACGAAAACCACAGATACCTCCCATGAAATAGAGACGAAAGTTCCCCTTCCACTTTGCCGAGAGATGCCTCCGTGAGGAGCTAGACAATGCCGAAAACGTGTGAAAATGAACTTCACACCTCTGTACAGCCAGTACCAGTGAAGATAGAAAGGCGGAACAAACGAAGTCAAAAGGAACACCAAAGTCGCCCATCCGAAAAACACTAGGCGGCAGCTGCGCAACGCATGCGCATGGGGTTCCACAAAGGAAATAGGAGTGTCCCGCAAGACAAGTGAAGGGAAAGGGTAGCAATCGACAACTGTAGGGACAAAAGAAGCAATGAAGCATGAAGTAACAATTGCACAGCGGGAAACAAACACATGCAGCGCGTGGGGAGTTCCCAAACACAGTGGGGAGACACCGCAGCAAGAACAAAGCACGGTTCAACAAAAGAGAAAGAGGACCGGACGGGGAATGGTACCTGTCAAGGAGACAACAAATGCGGGACGAGGGATTCCCCGTAGCAGCACTGAGGGGATGTCACACAGAGGTCGTGCGCCAGCAGGACGAACACAGCAACTATGGGCACAGGAGGTTTATTGCCACGCAAAGGTGCACTTACAGATAGGAAAAGTACGTAGTACGTAGTCGTACCCCGGACTGACGTTGTTACAAAAGTTGCTCAAATTGACGACCACCACATTCAATGCAGGCATTGCAGCGTCGCAGGAAATTCTGGCGAACCCTATCAAAAATCCCTGGCATGGTACACACCTCGGCCGATGCTGCAAGTATCCGCGCTACCAATGTTTCCTTGTCAGGCACCGGGGTCTCGTAGACGAGTGTTTTCACATGGCCCCACAAGAAGAAATCCATTGGTGTGAGGTCAGGCGAACGGGCGGGCCAGGGGACGGGGCCCTCTCTGCTGATCCAGCGCTGTGGGTAGGTACGGTGCAAAAGGGTTCGCACTGTGCCATCAAAATGTGCAGGCGCTCCATCCAATTGAAACGACATACGATGTCGCACGTTGAGGGGTATATCTTCTAGCAGCTCTGGAAGGACTGATGCAAGAAAGGTGCGATAGAGGCAGCCATTTAAACGTGGTGGCAGCAGGTATGGACCGATAATCTGTTCATCGATGATACCTGCCCAGATATTCACTGCAAACTGGGTCTGATGGTGCACCTCGACTGCTGCATGTGGATTTTCATAATCCCACACATGGCTGTTTCGGCAATTGAAAATGCCCTCACGGGTGAATGTTGCCTCGTCCGTGAAAAGCACATGGCGCAAAAAACGGGGATCGTCGGTACAAAACTGCAACAGTCGTTGACAGAATTCCACACGTCGTGGGTAATCCCCAGCCTGCAACGCGTGGACTCGCTGTGGATGATAGGGATACAGCAGATCATCATGAAGGACACGCCACACTGTCGACTGTGATACTCCCACTGCACGTGCAATGCTACGGGTGCTAGTGGACGGTGTGTCGTCCACGCGAGCAAGTACGTCCTCCTCGACCGCCGCGGTGCGCACATGTCTTGGGTGACCGACATGATGGCCTGCACGTAACACACCCGATTCACCAAGGGTACGGTGCACGTTCGAAAAAAAACCTGCTGTCGGGTTGTCGCCTCTCCGGATACCGTCCGCGATAAAGGCGTGCAGCTGCTCGGCCATTGCCATCTGCAAGGCCGTAGACAAAATGCATGTCCCTCAGTTCTACAAATGTGTACCGTTCCATGGTACGGTGAGGATAGTGCCAATTATGGAATACTGTACTGCAGTGCACAGGTGGCACACACACACACACACTGGTCACAACGGCTTCGAAACAACGTACTCAATTGTCGTACGTCAAGCACACCACCACCGCACCGGCTCTTTCACTGACACGCTCTTTGACACTGCACTTCCAATCAGCCCACACGTCCGCACGGCGCTGTGGTACAATCAGCTGACGTTCCTGAGCCACCCGTGCCTGTGCTCTTCACTACCTGACCACTGCCGTCAGGTGGGGCTATGTACTCTGGGGCCTTGTCATCGTGGAACACATGTAGCGTCCTTCATTCTTGCCCCATTCACCCACAACACGTACTTCATCGGTATTGCTCGAGCCGACAGGGAACACTACGTACGATCGTGTGGTGTTTGTGTACACCAATGTGGGGTAACCCAGCAGTTGAACAGACGTGCATACCCCCACGTAGCTTCATTACACGATTGGGGTGTAAGGGGTGCTCCTTCCATGTAGTGCACCCAATAGTCAACCTCACTTCCACGTAGTACACCCTGGACTGCAGACTAACGAGGCTCTGGCGGCTGGCCCCATAGCCAGTATAATTTTGTTTGTGTTGTCCTGTGTTTTGTCCTTATTTGTGCTGAGTGCTCCTTTACAGCCTCAGCTTTTAACGAAAGTCAGAACATTTTAATATTTTATGATTTTAGTTATGCAACGTTAGAGTGTAACGTTGTGTAACGATAAGGGGCTGGACCCCGTATAATGTGATGGGTGCAAAATAGCCTTAGTGCTGACGCACCCAAAATTTTAAATTCAAAATCAAAAAATCAAAAATCATTACACGATTGTCCCACGCAGTTTATCTGTCCAGCCTTGCTCGGCCCGGTCTCACACCCACGCGGCAGTGTGCGGCTGCGGTACTATGAGGCCACGCTTGGTTTCGGAGCAGAAGGCTGCGGCCGAGGAGGGACTCGAGCTGTTCGGCTGGGGTTGCGCTCGGAAGCAAGCAGCCGCGTCAGGTCTGGGAACGGTGGACCTGGTGATCGGGATGGAAACATTCCGACCTCGTCCATTAGTGTCGTCCACCATATGGAGTGGTGGGGTCCGTACGACACTCCCGCAGCCTTTCGCCTGCTCCCACCCAGCGATGTGCCTCCGGCTTCATTTCTAAGAGGCTGATTGGGCCCCATCACGACGTTTGTTACGTCAGTACGGGGTACGTAGTCCTATCTGTACGTGCACTTTTCATTAGCAATAACCTCCTGTGCCCGTAGTTACTGGCGCACGACCTCTGTGTGACATCCCCTCGGTGCTGCTACGGGGAATCCCTCGTCCCGCATTTGTTGTCTTCTTGGCTGGAACCATTCCCCGTCCCGTCCTCTTTCTCTTTTGTTGCACCGTGCTTTGTTCTTGCTGCAGTGTCTCCCCACTGTGTTTTGGGGACTCCCCTTGCGCTGCACCGCCAGCGCCGCCATTTCTGCCCCGAACCATGTACGCGTCTGTTGCCTGTCGAGTGTCACGGACCACTTTGCTTGCATTCTCGGTGTGTTTTTACATCCTAAGTCGTCCTCCCGTGGTTCTGCAACCCCGCACTACTTTTCTCGACTGCACTGCTTCAGTCATGGTGTTTGTTTCCCGCTGTGCAATTGTTACTTCATGCTTCATTGCTTCTTTTGTCCCTACCGTTGTCGATCACTACCCTTTCCCTTCACTTGTCTTGCGCAGCTGCCGCCTAGTGTTTTTCGGATGGGCGACTTTGGTGTTCCTTTTGACTTCGTTTGTTCCGCCTTTCTATCTTCACTGGTACTGGCTGTACAGAGGTGTGAAGTTCATTTTCACACGTTTTCGGCGTTGTCTAACTCCTCACGGAGGCATCTCTCGGCAAAGTGGAAGGGGAACTTTCATCTCTATTTCATGGGAGGTATCTGTGGTTTTCGTTTGTACTATACCTTTAGAATCACCCTGTATGTATATATATATATATATATATGGATAAAAGCAAGGAGGGCCAAAAGGGCTAAATAAAAATCAAAGAAGGATAAAGAAAACACTCAAAATTGTCGCTAACTTAGTAGGATCATCGGTGTGAGACGAAAGAGACTGAAGCAGAAGTATGCAACATGAGTGTCCGCAGGAGCACTTGCACCCCCCACCCCCCGAGATTTCTGGAAAGAGTTAATGTAATTCGAATGGTGAAATTGTAGCGATATTTTATAACAAAAAGTATTGTTTTCTGTGACGTACAGGCCGTAAGTTACAGCAAATATTATTATTTGAAGTAGGGTTCCATTTATGCTTGCAGTCTATTTTACACTGATTATCTAACTACAGAGCATTCCCTGACATTCGCTACGAGACTCGGCGGCAAGCGGCCCGGCATCAGCGCTTGTCTTTCCCGGTGAACGGGTCCACGACAGTCGCTTATATTAAACCTTGCACGTGTAAATGCCAATTTCCTTCGGAGATGCCAGGAATGTGTTGCAGCAGAGGGACATCATTTTCAACGCCTTCTGTAGTCAAGGTTAGTACACAATATGAAAACTGTAATTTTAATAGCCCACTCGAGCGACTGTCGCTGACCCATTCACCGGGAAAGACAAGCGCTGATGCCGGGCAGCTTGCCGCCAAGTCTCGTAGCGAATGTCAGTAAATGCTCTGTACAAATAAACACTTTTAATCCTACACGAATTAATATGTTAAGTATACAGTTATGCAAATTGCATATAGATAGATATACAGAATATGGAAATTAGACATGTATGTAATTTTAAAAATCATAAGAAAGAAAAGTAAGTTTAAACAGTTATTCATGTAGCACATGAGGAGGCGGTGATGAGGTAAACTGTCAGTATTCGTAGATTTATTTCCTTCTTGGTTTTGGACTTTCAACAACTGTTATTTTCAAAAAATTTACCAACATTTCGGAGGCTGAATCTGCTTCCATCTTCAGGGTAGTGTGGACGAAGTGAAGCCTGAGCCACTGATAATCCTCCCTGGCAACTTTGTCCTTGTGCCCGACAGACTAGGTGGAGCCTAGGCCACCAAGAATAATCCTCTAAGGCAACCATTTATACACACCATATGATTTAACAGATTACACGCTACCCTGAAGACGGAGGCAGATTCAGCCTCCGAAACGTTGGTAATTTTTTTGAAAATAACAGTGGTTAAAAGTCCAAAACCAAGAATGAATAAATCACCACTGATTAACTACAAAGAAGAATTGATTTCCTAATTTGTCCTTTAATTTTGACCAAATTTCTCTCCTCTCTGCAAGGACAGGCAGTTTATTCCACACTTGACTCGCCAGAAATGAAAGGAATTTTGATCCGTATCTTGCCTTGTCACATTTCAGGTGCTCGGATACTATTGATGTTACAGGTCACAGACAAGGGTAATATATGTTACTAGAGATAATAATTTTGTCTCTTAGTAGATGGTTGTATGTGTGAATTGCCTGCTGAATTTTTTGTAGGAATGAATGTCCAACAAAATAACAAGAGAATGTTTTCACCAACGTTGTAGTGGGACCAGAAACAAGTGAACTTTCGGCCAGAAGCCTTCGAACCTTGCCCTCCATCAAGGGCGCCCGCACCGAGAATTCTGGAAAAAGTTTAAGTAATTTGAATAGTGAACAGGTAGCAAATATTTTATTACAAATAATATGGTTTTCTGTGATTTACACACTGTCAGTTACAGTAATTAACTGCCGTAAGTAGTAAAGTAAAGTAAAGCTACCCCTGTGCGTGTGCACATGTGCAATGAAGGCATATGGGGTGATGTGGAGGTATAGAGCTCCACACATTCTTGAACTCGGCCATAGTTGGGATGATGTGATCATCATCATGCCTGGCCACCTTTACCCCCAAGGTACCAATTTATATGAGGCTGGGTGGACCTCAGAGCTGGGCAGAAACAGGAAAAATTCTTGGTCTATATCATATGCCCTAGGTTTCGAATCCGGGTCTCCCGTGTGGTAGCCATGAGATGCTCTACCAACTGAGCTAATTTCCGTGTTCAACAAGTTGACAAGAGAAGTTTTCACAAGAGACACTAGAAGAGAGAGAGAACTAGAATCATGTTGACTTTCGTAACTAGAGATGTGCGGGATGGCATTGGGAATGAAATATTAATAATCCTGATGTTCGTGAGACGAAATTCCAGACACCTATAGTGCAGAAAATATCAAGAATTAATCTCTTTTAAATATCCTTTGGAATTTCATGGCTGTTCGGCATTACTAAAACTCAGGAAAATTATTTCCCGAAGTCGGAATCTGACCTTTGTAATTCACACCCCATCATTTTGAAATATTAATATTATTATTTTACATTACCCTTCGGCACATAAAAACATGGATCATAGGTACCATGAAGGACAGTAGATTAAGTGGTCTCTGACTGACTGATATCTGTGCATTGTGGAAAAGTACAAAAATACAAAGAAATGATCATCAACGAAGTGATCGATGTTTATTAGGCCCAAAGATCCTTTTGTTTTATTGTGATTTTATCATGCAACAAATGCAATTTTTACATGGTTTGATTTTGATTTACGTCTGTTAACACATTCTGCAGAGTTTTAATAATTACTTAAGATTTTGTTCAATATATGCTTTCGTGGTTAGGTTAGGCAGGTCAGGTTTGTTTCTCTTAGCATTAAAATAAAGTCCCTAAATGCATTCCACTAAGGTTCCAATTTACTTCAACCTAAAATTCCCACTAGTCTATGATACTTACAGTCGCTTGTCAACGGAAAATACATTGTCCACGAGAAGCACGCATACTTGCGTAAGGTAATTTTTAAGTTGTTTTTTTTTCGGTAATTATGCGATATCGCCCGAACACCTCTCACTCGTTTATTTCGTTAATTTTAGCATTGATACTTACCTATTCTGCATTGCGGAAGATTCTTTAAGGTGAAGTTATGCCTTTTTCCATAAAATAGTGTCAACTTTTCATATTACAAGTCATTATTTGTCTTCCTTGTTCCGCTTGGGTAACAGACAATATGGCGTGCACTCGTCATGGATCATTGCACGTCTTGCTTGTGTTTTGTCGATTTGGAGTAGGTATGCAGTGTTTCAACCTTCTTCACCAAAAAATACCTACTTTCGTGTTCATTATGTCATCACAAACCATTGACGGATAGCCCCACGAACCATTGACGGGTAGCTCCAAAAACCATTCACGATATCCCCAAAAACCATTCACAATAGCCCCACGAACCATTCACGGATAGCTCCAAAAAACATTCACGATAGCCCCACGGACCATTTCTGGCAAGGTTAGGTTAGGTAAGTTTAGTTAAAAAAAAATCTCGTTAAGAAAAAGGAACGTTTGGAAACACTGGCGAGACCGCGTGACTTTCGATGCTCGCGCCATCTGCAGGTACATAATGGAAAAAACGGCATAATGTTGTTGCTTTACAGAAAATGCAAGTTCCCTACATAAAAAAGTAATTATTTCTTGTTCTGCAGCATTCTATGGTGAAGTTTTCGGTTTCCGCGAAAGAAAATACCTCGAACAACTTCGACAATGCTACAGAAACTGATTTCAGTAAGTAGCTTATCTTGTAAATTTGAAGAAATCCATTCGGGCAATATCGCATATTTACCTTTTTTTCAAAATAAATAACTTTTCTTTTAATCCAAACAGTGCTCATTACATTAAGGAAGGTTCAAATTTCGTGTGACAATGATTTCCAAAATTCTGCTATAATTAGTCTTCCTGCTAGGAGAATTTGAAAAAAATCATAAAACAATCAGCACCATTACCGTTTACTGAGAGAAAGCAAGGCAAATCCAGTTTCTATCAAAATAGTAGACTAGAGTCTGAACTTGTATACAATGCCAAAGCATTTTCAATTCAATTTGAATTTTATGATTTATGGTAACAGTATGGTATAGTGAAAACACATTTCTTCAAATTTACAGGAGAAACTACTTACGGAACTGAGTTTCTGTAGACTTTTGGAAGCTCATGGAAGTGTTTTCTCCCTTCATTCAACTTATTCGGCCGGTGAATCATGTATTTTTCGACATAAATGTATTTCCGATGCACCATAGCTCTTGCCACCATTACCGTCGACTACGTGAATCAAATGTTCCGTGCGTTCGATTATGTAACCCACTGTTAGTGTAGCAACCACGCGGTAGTTTTACAAGATGACATGGGAGCGGTTTTTTTTCTAATTTAATTTTCTATGTTTCCCTAACCTAACTGAACCTAACCTAACATTCCGTGAATGGTTTGTGGATCAATTTTCGCTTCAAATTCGCTTAAAAACCTTCTGTGAATAGTTTGTGCGGCATTTTTTGGTTAATAAGTTTGGAAACAAGATGACGTGTGACCGTTTTCTTTTCCAATTTCATTTTGGCATGAGTTTACAATACCGGACCACTCTCCAATTTCTATAAAATTTCGCCTACATACTAAGTTCGGTGTCCTGATGACGTATCTGTAGTTCATATTTGGCGGTCACTTGTTAAAATTGTACATTTACGTGTAGAACTTGTAAAATAACCTTGCGATTTACCACATTGATTGTCCATACATAGCAATTCGGAACCATCTTTCTTTCGCAATTCGTTAATGCTCTTCCTTTACGCACAACAATCTTGCAATCTTGACGTCAGACGAGGAATGCGTACGAAGTTAGGTTAGGTCTGTTAGGTTAGGTTCCATTAGCATAAATACAAAGAAAAATAAATATTTTGGCTAAGAGAACTATACCTTGCCTAACATGAAAAAGCTCTCTCCCGTGACGTCAGAACACAATGTTGCTAAAGCGTTGTGCGATAAGTGACATCCATTTGGTGGAAATGGCATGTTCCGAGGAGCTACTGTTCTTATGGTAGGGTTAAGAAAACAGTTTATTTTGTTTCTTTCTTGATTTCCATACTCGACCGCCAATTATTACATGCAGATTCCTGATTAGGAGGTCTCAACTAGTAAGTAGCTGAAATTTCATAGCAATTGGAGAGTGGTCCGGTATTGTAAACTCGTTCCTTATTTGGAATTATTTTTCTGTGTTTGCCTAACCTAACCTTCCGTGAATGGTTTGTGGATTAATTTTCGCTTAAAAACCTTTTGTAAATAGTTTGTGCGGCATTTTTCAGTTAATAAGTTTGGAAACACTGCATATCAGCTGACGATGGACAACGTGAGTCAAGATTTGCCCGCCATATTGTGTGTAACGAAAGCGAATTAGCAACGAACAATAAATACTTGTAATGTGAAAAAAATACGCTTTCTTCAGGGGAAAAAACAAAATACCACGTTAAAAAATGTTCCGCTATGCATAACATGTAAGTTCAAATGTAAATAATTAGGAAATAAATGAGTGAAATGTGTTTTCACTATACCATACTGTTACCTGATTTATAGTAGTAGTAATAGGCAACAACAAAAAATGGAACGAGTTTACAATACCGAACCACTCTCCAATTTCTATGAAATTTCGCCTGTGAACTCCTAATCACGAATCTGCATGAAATAATTGGAGGTCAAATATGGAAATCGAGAAAAAACTAAATAAACTATGAACCCTACCATAAGAACAATAGCTCCAAGGAAGATGCCATTTTCGTAACATGAAGAAATCAACAGGCAAGACAAGGTATAGTTCTCTTAGCTAAAACATTAATTTTTCTTTGTACTTATGCTAATGGAATCTAACATAACAGGCCTTGTAGGCATTCCTCGTCTGACGTCAGCAAGATTGTTGTGCGTAAAGGAAGACCATTAACGAATTGTGAAAGAAAGATGGTTCCGAATTGCTGTGTATGGACAATCACCGTGGTAAATCGCAACATTATTTAACAAGTTCTACACGTAAATGTACAATTTCAACAAGTGACCGTCAAATATGAACTACAGATATGTTATCAGGACACCGAAATTAGTAAGTAGGCGAAATTTTATAGAAATTGGTGTGTGGTCCGGTATTGTAAACTCATGCCCAAAAAATAATAATAATAGGTACTACTTTACTATACCGGAGACACCTATCAATGATTTATTTCACAATTTTTTACATTGCGGAACATTTCTTTAGGTGAAATAATGAATTTCTAACGAAAATAATGTCTATTTCTTACATTAACGAGTACTTACTGTTGTTCCTTATTTACCACAAACCATCAACGGGTAGCCCCATAAACCATTGAAGTTAGCCCCAAAATTCACGATAGCCCCACGACCCATCACGGGGACGAGGTATGCCTACTAGGTTAGGTTAGGCCTGTTAGGTTAGGTTCCATTAGCACTCCTTTCGTTCAATTTAGCATATACGGACAATACGAGAGCGTATTGTGCTCTCGTGCAGGAAGCAAATGGCGGCAGCAGCAATAGCGAGTAGCAAATAGATTTTCGTAGAAAACCACATGCATTCGCATTAAAATGGATCAAAACTAAACTACATTCCCGAACATCAACAACGCTACAGAAAATGATTTGCGTAAGTACCTTCTTCTGTAAATTTGAAGAAATCCGTCTCCGGTATAGTAAAGTGTTACCTAATAATAATAAGTTTCTATGACTGGCCCCTGAGAAAAAAAAATCCTGTAGGCGCCCTTGCACCGTACTGGCACATTTTATTATTGAGAATAAAACTATTAACATTTTATTTTTACCAAAGGAATGTGGTATGTGTGTACAGATTACCGGAACCTTTCTTTTTCTAAAACTAATCCTGGATATATATCTATTTTGTCGAGTATGCAAATAAAATCAGAATAGTGCACATGCACCAAGCAACTCTGAAATTTTAGCAAAAAATACTACTACAAGGACTGAGCCCGGATCCCTGGCAAGACAAGCTCTACTGCTTTGTTTCCCATTTCATATACCAATACATTGACAAACATCTTAGCTAACTCTGTATATTTTACCTTGTATGCAAACTTCATTTTCCCACAATTTATTCAGTTCACTTACTGGTTCCACCGTACATTTTGAGGCGACGTGCTTTCCCTTTCTGCTGTTGGCTCCTTTATCGCACAACGCGAGGACACCCTTGTGTTTTGACGTCAGATAATAAATACCTAAGTTGTTACGTTTAGTTGTCTTAGCATAAATACACTGTAAATGTATTATTTATGCTAATAGAACTAAACCTAACACGTCTAACCTAACAACTTAGGCATTTAGTCTAACCAAGTAACCTCAGATCACAAGGTTGTCAACACGTAGTGCAATAAGGAAGACCACTTCTGTCATTTGGCAGTAGGCTACAGCGCTGTATTGCAGTAACACCGCACAGATTATTCCACTCGTACATATGAGACACAGACTATACAAGCTACTCTGGCGTGAACGACCGTGTTTCACCGAATGGAACGAAATCATTTTGTATTTTTCGGCTGAATTCGCTCTTCTTTCAGATTGACTTCTGCGTTGTTTGGGTGGATAATAAAAAGATTAAAATTTCGGTAACCACCAAACGTCTCTAATTCCCTTATTTTCGTATTTTTCACATTGATACTTACATATTCTGCATTCGTAAGGATTCTTCTACTTCGCGTTTCGTTTTTTGCAGGCAAATAATCTCAATTTTCGAAATATCGAGTATTTTTATTTTGTTCGCTTTTGCTTGCGTTACACAAGATATACATTGACTAGCGTAGTCCTTGATCAGTGGTTATGCAGTGTTGCACTCTTCTTCATAGAAAAATACCTACTTTTGTGTTACTGATTTTGTATTTTTTCCAGGTTCGAAAACTCCACGAACCATGCACGGATAGACCCACAAACCATTCATAAATAGCCCCACGAACCATGCACGGCAAGGTTAGGTTAGGTTCTGTTAGGTTAGGAAACAGTTAAATTTGTTTTTCAAAATTATAATTTTTTTTTTGGGTTCGAAAACCCCACGAACCATTCATAAATAGCCCCACAAACCATTCATAAATAGCCCCACGAACCATTCACGGATAGCCCCACGAACCATTCAAGGATAGCCCCACGAACCATTCATAAATAGCCCCACAAACCATTCATAAATAGCCCCACGAACCATGCACGGCAAGGTTAGGTTAGGTTCTGTTAGGTTAGGAAACATAGTTAAATTTGTTTTTCAAAATTAGAAATTTTTTTCAGGTTCGAAAACCCCACGAACCATGCACGGATAGCCCCACGAACCATTCATGGATAGCCTCACGAACCATTCATAAATAGACCCACGAACCATTCATAAATAGCTCCACGAACCATTCATAAATAGCCCCACGAACCATTCACGGATAGCCCCACGAACCATTCATAAATAGCCCCACGAACCATTCATAAATAGCCTTAGAGATACTGGGCAAAAGGGGGGGTTATAATCCCCATCAACCTCACATTGAGCACGCCACTGATCCTGTGCACATCATGTTGTCGCAAGTTCGTAATTAGAAATGATGAACAGTAACTCACGTTTATTTACGTTCTAGAACTGTTACACAGTTACAAAACTGCGTATTTGGAAACACTGACCGGTTGTTACGTCATGAAACGATTGCAAATATTTGGTTCACGTAGTAGACTGACATCAAGTGAACAGCTTTCGTGCATCGGGGTGACATTAATGTCGAAAATTACATGATTTACCGGCAAAAATTTTTTAACGAGGTGAAAACAAACTTCCAAGACCTTCATAAAGTATAAATAAAGCGATTTCGGTAAGTACTTTCTCCTGTAAAATTGAAGAAATACATTTTTGGGATACGAAAATTTTACCATAAAAAGTTTACTGAAAATAAAATAAATAAATATTGACTTAGTTTACGAACTTATTCAAGCAGACCAATCAATGAAGACAGTGGCGTAGCGGCCGCACTCGCAAACCCCGCGATGCGGGGGCCCCGAGCTGTAGGGGCCCCACTATGTTCTTTCTCTCTCTGTACTCCTGAAATTTTATATAATCCCAGAAATTCAGCAGATAGTGTCGCTTATTTAAAAAATGGCTTTACGAAACAGAAATTTGGTTCCCAGTAACATATCATATGATGACGTCTGCGATAATAAGCAGTGGCAGGAGCGTGCCGTGACCTTTCGTGATAGCCAAGCGATGGGTTAATTTTTCGTTTCGGTTAATTATAACAATTTCAAATATAATATAGTCAGTGCTCGAAAAAATTTCTTCAAAGCTAGGCGCCAGCTCTGAAAATCAGGCGCCAGGAAACTACCTACTATCAATTGTACATACTACAGAGTGTTTCAAAAGTCGCACAACCCAAACTTTGAAAATGTACATCATGAAAACCGTAAGAGGTATTTACACCAGGTTTTCTGCACTAAACTAATCATGTACGCTATCACTGGGTTAATAAATTTATGTTAGCATGTATCCAAATAAAAGCAATTACATTATTTTAAAAAATATTGTTAATTTTCTGAAAACATCTGAGAATTGATTTTGAACAATATATACCAACGTAGAAATTTTGAGCGAAAAATGCAGGTTCGACCAGGACTCGAACACGGGTCTCCGATATACCGTGCCATTGTTCTAACCACTGAGCTACTGAGCCGGCCTGGCCTCGCCTGATTTTTCGCTGTCGCTGTTCTACCTGCGTGGAATCTTCTCTGCCAGTGCAACCGCAACGGGATCTGTTGCCTTTGAAATACAATAAACTTCGACGTTGCCTGGTTCCTCCCAGCGTAGAGATGTTAATTATTGAAGATCAGGCACACGCAGGAATTGTACTACGTAGACATTTTCACCGAAAAATGCATTATGATTCGAACCCGGCACTTCCCAGATGCTCAAAGAACTTTTATTTTTTTAGCAATATCCCTAAGCCGTAGTAGCTATTCCACTTTAATAGCTTTTTCTTAGTTTTCACATAAATCATTTCTTACTAAAAATTTATATTTTTCCTCATTGGAACAAACACAAAAAAATATGTCTTACCGGGATTCGAACCCGGGACCCATGGCGTCGTAGCGAGCTGGGGCTGCGATGACTATTCCGCCACAGAGGCCGACAGGTAAAATAAATTTTGATACATGGGAAATTATTGACTCGCGACGAACGGAGCTACCGCGGATAAAAAGCTAAACCTTTTTAAAAATATATATATATGTATTGTATATATCTATGTCAGTGGCGTAGGGCAGTTCTCTGGGGGCCCACCCTGCAAGTAAAATATTGGGGGCTCCCCCTCAGTGGAATAAATAAAAAATAAACATCGAGATGATGCAAGAGTGGGACGGACACACAATTAGCAACCCCCCCCCCCAAGTTGTAAAATGAATTAATTTTAACCCTTTCTTTCCATTTGTTGTCATCGATTTTAGTAGTTTGTCGAAACTAAACCAGGGTGGTCTGAATCTCTGATAAATAATTACATATAATACACATATATTTTTAAAAAATACTGTTTGGGGAAATTGTTTAAAGGATAATAAACACTCCTTCTTTGGACTTAGAGGTGGATGCACCTTCAGCCAAAAAAGTCATCCTCTGGCTATGTCAGACCAAGATTGAACGTAAAAGCCGTTCACATTATATACTAAAGCAAACTTATCATTTCAGTTACAGAATGGACATCTAGATTGTCGATGGTGACCTAACATCAAAAGGTCAATTGCAATCTGCTGCGAAGAAATAGCAGCGGACTCAAGTCTTGAGACATAGAAAATTAAGCAGCGACTGGATTTTATTCACTGAAAATTTGTCACTCAATGAAATGCCGATTGGAGGGATTGGAGCACTTTGAGCACTGTATACTTTGTACACCCTGCGTGGCGGAATTGGGGCTACTGGACCTAAGGGCAAAGGGAAAATTTCCCCTGGGCTCAACATCCCGAGTTTGTGGGCCCCTTTGAAGTAAAACATAAGAGGTGTGATCGTTGTGGGAAATTTATCTCAGATGTTATTTCAATCTCATACTGAGACTTGGGGGGGGGGGGCCTTGAGAATATTTGGTGGGAAGTTACATTTTAAATATCAAGTAATAGGCTATTACTGGTAATAAAAAGGTCATAAATTATCAAGTTTGTTTCTTTAGTTATTGTGTAACAATAAGGCATCGACCGGTTGAGCAACTGAATTTTTCTACTTTATTCACAACTGTACTACACTACACTACTATTACGAAAACCACGTAGCTCGTATAAAGGTGTGAGATGAGAGAAGTTTCCTATCGATTGCCATCTATGAGCAAGTAACTTAATTCTGAATTTCGGTGGAGACCCATAATGTCAAGTTGCCGGGGCCCCTCTGGCTGAAACAACACACCACTGCTTATTATGGCAGACACTGGGAACCAACTTTCTGTTTCGTAAATCCATTTTTTTTAAAAAATAAGCGACACTAACTGCTGAATTTCTGTATGTAAAATTTCAGGTTCACAGAGAGAAAACATAGCGGGGCCCGTACAGCTTATCCCCCCCCCACCGGCTGCTACGCCACTGCCCTATGTGTAAAAGTGAGATGGAGTATGTGACTTCTTCCATGAATTAGCAAAAGTTAGTGAAGAAATATAGAGTGACAACCCATGCAAAACCAGCTGCAAACTGATTGGAATATCGTTTATGTAAAACCGCAAGTGTGCTGCCATCTGGCGTTTGGCACTCAGAAATTCCAATGTTTCAGCATATTAGCGAGTTGAGTTCCATTCATTCCATGGTGCTTCTTGGAGCATCAACCTTGATTCAACGTCAGCAATGTTGCACCGAAAAGCACATTACGTCACCGAAAAAGTCATCATGTTGTACCATGACAGCGTGTCAATTTGTCAACACGCGAGTAATGTGCAACCTTGAATTGCAAAGTTGCTGGCTGTGATACGTAATAAATGCTTAAAGAAGATAGCTCCAAGGATAAGACAAAGTAAGATTTTTTTTCCAACTATGGAAAAAGTTCAGAAGAGTCTCAACTAAAATAAATTGCTAGCTTTTTAACGTTCGGTGGATTGTCTACATCGTCGCGAGCAATTAATTTCCCATGTATCCAAATTTATTTTACCTCTATCTTTCTTTTTACATAATATTCAAACAGGGTGTAACATAAAGGTTGTGACTGACAGGGACAAATCAAGGGCCGTGTCGGGGTGCAGCCCTCGGGGCGCCAGACAGAGACGCCCCTCTTGAGTAGATCAAAAAACTTATTTCTGATAACATAAGTGTTATTTTTTTTTAAAAAAAAAAAAAAAAGATATGGCTTTGTGAAGACAAATTATTGCTAAATCATGTAGCATTTTACATTAAGGGATTACTGCAGTGCAGGTATTAAATAAATACATATCTACATACATACCTACAATAAACGTGTTTTTTAACAGTAACACTTAAGGTATTTGAAATATAGTAAAATAATAATGGGGCTATTATTTTTCCTCGTTGAAACCGTAAATATATAACATGGCGATAGAAAGTAGGTGAAGTGGCAAGGTTGAAATTAGGATGGGACGCCAAAACTGGAGCTCGCCTGGGTGAAAATTTTACCTTGAGCCGCCGATGGTGACAATACATTAAGAACTGAATCTACTATACATGGCGGTTAAACCGAACAAGGGGGGGGGGAGTGATTTTTGTTGGCACGTGATTTATTATTTCTCTTGAGGGTCCCGATATGGTCTCATTTGTTGTATACGTATGTTACTGATGTATAGTGTGTGTGTGTGTTTAAACTTAATTTCCGATGTGAATATCATGTGGTTAAGAGAGGACGTGCAAATGGTCTAAATTTGCAGGGAGTACAATTTCTCTCGCCGTGCTTTGTAAATTAATGAGAACGGGGAAAGTGAATTTCATTTGAAGCACTTACCCGATCGATCGACAAACTAGATCAACTGAATATTTCTGGTTCAACTGCCCCGAATTAAAAACCGGTTATGCCTGTTTCTGATTGAGACAACGCTAATTCTTGCAGTTTCCCTTCTTTTATCTTCCGCCTGTTCACCCTCCACTTCCACCTCCGCCGCAGTCAGTGTTTAAAGATACACGTATTAAGTGCAGATGTGAAACTTCCTTCAAGTTTGCTGTTCTTTTATTTTCAATAAACTTGTAATCACAATGATCTCAATATTAAAATGGTATGCCGTTGTAACGTCAAGAGGGAACAACCACCTTGAGGTAACCAAATCATAAGAGCAGCCGAACAAGTACAAGAAGTATGAAGTGCAATAGAATGAGTGCGAAGGAACTAACAGAATGGTCACTGACTGAATAAAGTCGAATATAATTAAGAGCTAATTCACAAAAAGGATTCGACACCACAAAAACAAATTCGAACCGGGAAAGAAATAATTCATGAAAATGAATGGGGCAAGAAACAGAAGAAGAGCAAAGAGCCACTACCACGAAAAGAAACAATTGCGAATTAACGAAGCTAAATAAAATAGAAGTAGAATACGATGCAGAGGGGTAAAGCGTGAGACGTGACAGTGAGAGAAGAGATGGGAAGCGAGATACCCAGAAAGAGAGGGGAGAAAGTGAGAAGAGACATGAATCTATAGAACGTAAGGAGATGGGGAGATAGGGAAGAGAGAGAAACGCGAGAGGAAAGCGATAGAAAACTAAAAAGGGTGAGGAAGTGAGAGAAACGGACATAAGAATACGCGAGAGAGAGAGAGAGAGAGAGAGAGAGAGAGAGAGAGAGAGAGAGAGAGAGAGAGATATGCGTGAGAAACAATTTTATTTCCCACGGAAACTATTTAGCGGCGTTCTTACGTAAACTTACTCATGATTGCAAAACAGAAGCGAAGGATATAAATAAATAGCTGCACAGCAAAAGTATTAAGCGACAGAAAAATAATTGAACTGACTTTTGACGTATGTGTATACAATCAGGGCCGGATTATGTATGAGGAGATCAGAGACTAATGACATCGGAAGCAGATACGTATCCAGGAATTCCTTTCGGGGGGGGGGGGGGGGTGGCTGAACACTTTTTTTTTTTAGGGGTATAGATAGAACCTCATATGTTTAAGGTCAGTGGTGGCAATTTTGTTCCAAAACTGGGGGGGGGGAGGGTGCAAGGAAAGTTTACTTTCTCTTGTTATACAAGGCTTAGGATTAAGAGGCAGTAGTATCGGAACGCGCCAGTGGATGTTGCTATTTAATATTCGCAATTAATTTGCACGTACTTATAACTAATTTGCAGGGGTTTTAATTAATTCGCATGTACTTAGAATTTATTTGCAAGTACTTAGAATAATTTACATTTATGTATTTGCATGTTTATAACTTTTTATGAATATATAATTATTTATTTTATGAAAAATATGTATATAGAACGTAATTAGAGGTACTAAACGCTATGCATATGGTTTTATATTCATTACTGCAAAGTATGTAACGTATCAATCGATAATATTAATGTTTATAGTATTGAAAATAAGTTTTCTATGGTTTATGAACCGCTATGAAAGGTGGTAATGGGTGTAGGTACAGTAGGGTGCCAAGGAAATGCATGGTAAAAAATAAATATATATTTTTTGTGAGTCTTACCCCCTAAATTTTTTCCTTTTGACCTAAAAATAAGATAAATGCCTTTTTCTTCAAAATTTTTTAATATTTACAGGTCCCTCAAAAGCATTGAACTTTATAATTATTACCAGAAAAAGTGCTGTAAATGAAATTTGACGAAAAGAGGGAACTGCTTGTGATTTTTTAAATATAGTTCAAAAGTTTCTATATGATACAGTTCAATAATTAAAATATCCAATTTTATGTTTTTAATAAATTATCAAAGTTTCTCTTCTCTGAAATGGCAGCACAGTGCTTTCAAAATGGCTACCGTCCACAATCACGTTTTTGTTTTAGGTTTTATTTCCAATGATTTGATAATTTTAGAAGATAAAGCACCAAGACATTTTAGAAGATAAACATTTTAAAAGATAAAGAGTATGAAGACTTTTTTGAAGATGAGGACATTTTAGAAGATAAAGAGTATAAAGACTTTTTAGAAGATAAGGACATTTTAGAAGGTAAAGACAATAGAAATGAACAAATCTTACACAATTTTTTGTTTTATTTAAACAATATTTGTAAAGGATATTGATAAAGTTACCTTTGTTTTATGTTCGATCATAACTAATTAACTACGCAATATGTATATTTGGATAAGTTACTTTTGAAATGAATTATGAAAGAAAACTAACCCTAAAAAAATATCACTTATTTAGTGAATGAGAGAATATTTAAAATTTTTGAACACGTTTTGAATTTATAATCAGGATCTATATTTTTAACATATTTATACGCTGTTACAAATTATAAATGCAATAATTAGGTGCGTTTTTGCTTTCAGGTAGATAGCTGCCATGACTTCACAAATTGGAAAAGACCGTGGAATTTGGTTGATTGGTGGCACTATAGATTTAATTACAGGAAGCAAATTGCCATCAAATAGACAAATTTTAGCAAGATTCTTTCATTCTCACACAAATGAAAAGCAGACCATTCAAGAAAGTGCTAGGAGGACAACGATGGAGCTTCTAGAATTGTGGGAAAAGGCGAGAATACCTACTCGTCAAGAATACAATATCATTGTGAAAATTAAAAATTTATATGGACAATGGCAAACATTACAGAAAAATGCCAGTCGAAAAAGTGATACACAGAAACATAAAGAAGAAGCATTTACAGAAGCTTTGGATGATTTGTTTGATGTTGCCCATGCTGATGCCATGAGTCTCATAAAGATCAAGGAAGACAAAATGTTCTTGGAAGCACAGCGAGAAAAAGGAAGGAGGGGAAGTATGGGGCCGGTTGACATAAAGTTAGCCAGACAGGAAGAACGGCGTCATAAGCAAGAATCTTTACAAGATTTAAGAAAGCGCAAAGAAGAGCAGAGAAAGAAGGAGTTGGTGACAACTGATGTTGAAGTGCTTAGTGGCAGCAGTGAGACTGAAAACGATAGTTCATCAGATGATATGGTACCAGTTTTTAGTGCTTCAGCTGAAGATGTCTCACATTCTAAAAAGCAACGCGTGACTAATTTCTTTACTCCAGAGCTGGGCGCTGCTCTGGATCGTACAAAGGTAAGCGACAGAAATGCTACCTATATTTTGGCTGCTGCTGCAAAATCTCTAGGTCACAATCCTGCTGAACTAACTTTAAATAAAGAATCCTGTAGACAGTTTCGAAGACGAAACAGAGAGAACATTGCTACTCAAATCAAAAAGACTTTCTCACCAGACACACTATTGACTGTTCACTGGGATACCAAGCTATTACCCTCTTTGGAAATTCCTCAGTGTGGGGGTTCTGCTAAATCTGTAGACAGAATTGCAGTGCTTGTCTCTGGATGTGGTTTAATGAAATTGCTAGCTGTCCCATCATTACAAAATGGTACTGGTGAAGCGCAGGCATTCGCAGTGTATAACGCACTAAGAGATTGGAACTTGACTGATTCTGTTTGTAGTATGTCATTCGATACTACCGCAAGTAATACAGGGAGCAAAAGTGGCGCATGTGTATTGCTTGAGCAGAAGATGAATAAAAAATTGTTATCTTTGGCATGCAGACATCATATTCATGAACTTATCATTGCAAGAGTATTTGAAACATTATTTGATACCGGTGGAGGTCCGCAAATAAAACTGTTTCAGAGATTTTCATCGGTGTGGAACATTATCAATGTAGAGGCCTATGAAAGCAGTATTAGTGATATAGAGCTAACTGTAAAATTGAATCCGATTAAAGATGACATTTTGACTTTTTTGAAAAACCAGTTGCACATACATCAACCCAGAGACGATTACAAAGAATTGTTGAATTTAGCAATTCTTTTCCTAGGCGACCTATCTAGTGCTGCTAATATTAATGCGCCAGGTGCCTACCATCGTGCAAGATGGATGGCAAAACTCATTTATTGTTTTAAGATCTACCTGTTTCGCTCACAATTTCACCTTACAACCCGTGAACTTTCCCAACTTCGGCAGTTTAATCTGTTCGTTGTGTCCATATATTTGAAGGTGTGGTTTACTTGTCCTTGTGCAGCTTCTGCTCCACAACAAGATCTGGAACTGTTGCAAAAATTAGTTGAATACCGGATTACAAATAAAGCTGTAGCTAATGCAGCACTGAAAAGTTTCCTGCATCAACTTTGGTATTTAAGCGAACATCTAGTAGGTTTGGCATTCTTTGATGATAATGTGTCAGTGGAGAACAAAATTCTGATGGTCAGTGCTCTTTCACGAGATGAAAAAAACGAACCTGCTAAGAGAATCAACCTTGACATTGACAATTGTGACATTTCTTCAAAGCGATTATCTGATTTCGTTACTGTGAACACAAGACATATTTTTGTTGCACTTGATATATCGCAGGACTTTCTTCGAGAGCATCCATCCAAGTGGACATCACTTAATAGCTATTTGGTTGCTCAAGTCAGAGTTAAATCACTTAAGGTGGTGAATGACGCTGCAGAGCGTGGAATTTCACTAATTCAGGAATTCAATCCTATACTAACAAATCAGGAGGAACAGAAACAATTTCTACTGCAGGTTGTGGAAAAGCACCGGCGTGAATTTCCCGAACCTAAGAAGTCGAAACTCGTAGAAAGTGTAACTGCAACAAGTTCCATTGAACATTGAGTTGATGGCTACAAAAAGTTTTGTAATTCACTTACTGACTCTTTACGGTACGTTTTGCTTCAGAAATACTACATTTATGGCTATTAATAACTAGTTTTCACACGTTTTTGTCATGTAAATAAATTTCCCTAAAATTAGTTAATGTAATAAATTTCAAATGCTTTGAGGAAGTGGTAAATATAATTTTTATGTCCTAATATTTTTGGTAGATAATTACTATGCCAAAAGGAACATTTTTGAGGGGTAAGACTTTAAAATTTTTAAACTTCGTTTTTCCTTGGCACCCTAAGGTACAGGTCCAATTACGATTTGGGACGGTCCCGGTATTCGAACCCGCGATATGTAATATTATTAATTAGTACTATGTAATAATTTCATTATATTATGAAAGACGGTGGTCTCAGACGCTAGGCAGAATACGGTGAACTCCGCGCTGAGGGTAGACGAGAAAGGAATTTGGGGAGTGTGCGTTCAAGGTCAAATGACGTCAGAACGTCAAAACAAAGAACGAACCTGATTGACCAATCAGAGACCGCGTCGGTAGATTTTCAGAACCAGTTTTCCCAAGGTTAACCAGTACGCAAGAACAGGGGAAAGCTATGCAATACTGTAGGGCAGGGGAAGGATTCAACCAGACAACAAAGGATCTCTGGAATGCGCAGCAATGGTCAAATTTTTTGAAGCTATGCGTCGCTTGTAGAACTGGTTTCCGCCGCCAATTAATATTCCGCTCAGGGTTGCCCCAAGGCACAGGACGCTTTAGCGCAGGTTTTTTTTATCTGTACTAGGAAGAAGGGAGAGCTATCAGGGACGGGGCCTACAGTTTTCACCATTTGCTTTTATCACGGGGTAACGAACCTAGGACCCTTTGATTATTGATTTAGGTAGTAAATGTATGTTACTGTGTGCTATTTAACTTAATTTTGAGTTTATTTTTTACCAAACTTTGACTTTATGTCAAACATTTTCACAGCTTATCCTTATTTTTACAAAAATAACACTATTTATACTATTCAGGCAACATTTTTTATTAAATTTTGGACTCGCAGACATTTTTTCAACTTTTAATTTATTATTTTACAATTTTATGTTAATTTTTTACCAAAATAACACTATTTATACTATTCAGGCAACATTTTTTATTAAATTTTGGACTCACAAAGATATTTTTACAACTTTTTAACTTATTATTTTACAATTTTATACCTATTTTTAACCTAAATAACACTATTTGTACTATTCAGGCAACATTTTTTATTAAATTTTGGACTCACAAAGACGTGTTTTCAACTTTTAACTTATTATTTTACAACTTTATGTTAATTTTTTACCAAAATAACACTATTTGTACTATTCAGGCAACATTTTTTATTAAATTTTGGACTCACAAAGATATTTTTACAACTTTCTAACTTATTATTTTACAATTTTATACCTATTTTTAACCTAAATAACACTATTTGTACTATTCAGGCAACATTTTTTATTAAATTTTGGACTCACAAAGACGTTTTTTCAATTTTTAACTTATTATTTTACAACTTTATGTTAATTTTTTTACCAAAATAACACTATTTGTACTATTCAGGCAACATTTTTTATTAAATTTTGGACTCACAAAGACATTTTTTCAACTTTTAACTTATTATTTTACAACTTTATGTTAATTTTTTTTACCAAAATAACACTATTTGTACTATTCAGGCAACATTTTGTATTAAATTTTGGACTCACAAAGACATTTTTTCAACTTTTAACTTATTATTTTACAACTTTATATTAATTTTTTACCAAAATAACACTATTTGTACTATTCAGGCACCATTTTTATTACATTTTGGACTCTCAAAGACACACACACACACAGAGAGAGAGAGAGAGAGAGAGAGAGAGATTTTTCCAAGTTTAGGCTTAATATTACTCAAATAACACAATTTAATCCAGTCAGGAAGGATTTGTTATTATATTTTGGATGCACAAAGAGATGTTTTCAACTTTTTTACTGATTTTTTGCAGGGTATGTATTAATTTGTATTTATTTTGTTTTGTATCATATATACATTTACAAATTTTTAATTTAGAGTTTAGTATTTATTTAATTTTTTTTCAAAAACACTAAAGAAAAAGTACTTTTAGCTAAAATGTAAGCCACAGAATATATTATTATTATTATTATTATTATTATTATTATTATTATTATTATTAGGGTTTACTGATTTCCACTATGCTATTTTTGGTTCTGTATTTCTATATGTATTTATTTAGGTCAGGTTACGCCTGCTACGTAGGAAAGTTTGTTTATTTTAGAGTTTGCTGAGTATTTTGTTACTTTTATACTAGGTAAAGTTTTCTAAATATATCAGGAAGGGCTCCATCCATATACTTTTGTTTTTGCTGTTTGGAGATGATGCGATCAGCATCACTCT
The DNA here is from genome assembly GCF_977018435.1 of Lepisma saccharinum. Taxonomy (NCBI): domain Eukaryota; kingdom Metazoa; phylum Arthropoda; class Insecta; order Zygentoma; family Lepismatidae; genus Lepisma; species Lepisma saccharinum. Next base: position 54,884 of record NW_028143315.1, read on the forward strand.
CCATCTGCTTTTTATTTTATGTACCCAATATTATTTTGAGGCTTAGTGAATTCTAGAGCCTATTTATGCAGGAGAGAGGGCTTGAAAATTTTGATTTTATCAGAGTATTTTAAAGGATATTTTATATTTATTATGTGCTACTAGAATATCAAAGCTTGCTTAATTTTTATGTCTGTAACGCTGTTATTGTATTTCTAGCTAAGGTTTACTGGATAAAGTACACGAAATGTTTATCATTTCGACTATTTACTTTTATACGAGGCCAAATTTTTAGTGTAACGAAAATTATTGTGTGTCTATAAAGACTGAATCCCTTTACCGATGGGTCCATAACTGGACGCTTACCAACATTGTTTCTTTTTTAAAAAATATATATATAACCATTTATCAATATATTCTCAATTCACAGGACAAGACGAAGTTCACAGACGACTGACTATATGGACCATAGGTCCACTTGCTAAACTTTTTTTCTATGCTAGAAGAATAATTTAGCCTTATAGCCTTTTTCAAGGTATTTTTGAAGTATTACTGGTTTTTTGGGTGCATCAACATTTGGGTTATTTCTATTTTCTTTATTATACGAGACCACAATCACTATCTGAACACTGAAATTCTCTGATTGAAACTAAAACCTTAGGCTGTAACTAGGGATTTAGTATGTATATCGACAATTTATAGGACAACACGAACCTTACAAAGGATTGTAGGTGATGTAGGCCCACACGCCAGAGCTTTGTTAACCTGCAAGAAGCATTTACAGCTAATGCTACGAGGAAATGAGGTTGATTTTTTACTGTTTCACAAGAATGCTATCTTTTATACACCCAATATTTGCTTTTCAAGTAACTACATGTACCAGAAGCACTTACAGGCCAACTCTAACTAGACTTCGACTTATTCTATATCAGGTGCTAAATTTATAAAGAACTATGATTGTGTATATTTCTGAGGAAGTACGCAAAAGCAGATTACCCGATTAAAGTATCTGAAAAACATATTTTTCTATGCAAGTATATTTTTATTGACTGGATTATTTAACAGATCAAACAGGAAGACTGCAAAATTCATTAAATGTAGTTCTATAGTATAGGTGGTTTCAGAGATATAAAAAGAACAAATATAAGATTTCGCTTTTTTTTTTGCTTCTGAGGCTAATCGCGACGCTAAGGGTAAATGGCCAGGAAATGTAACGGAGGAGAAACAATCCCAAAAGTTATGGGCTGCATGTAAGTTAATACCACAGAGATATTACAGTAGGTGTAGGTTCTTCCACCAGAACATTTCTATCATAATAATACTGGTTATGCTGTACTGTTAGCTAAAGATGCTGATATTTGAGAAACTTAAAAGCTTATTTGCAAAATTTTAGATAAATAATAATCTGTTAGACTGTAAACATATTTTATATCCATTCTGCAAAAGATCCGATGACAAAATTTAAAAATTGTTATCGCCCAGACAGGGACTCGAACCCTGGACAGATAGGTTAAAAGCCTAACGCTATACCAACTAAGCTATCTGGGCACAAGGTATTCTTTTTTTGAAAAGTTAGTTATGTTAAGAAATATATTGAAACACTTGAGAACACTTTTGGTCTGGTTCGACAGACAAGGAGACAACATTTCTAAATTTTTACAGACTGGGTGTATTTTTCCACTATAGAGGCCTTCACTATATGTAATTCGAAACGCTAAAGTTCAGCTAGCTTCCAAAATTGAGGTAAAGATTGTGTTTGGCGAGATTAACAAGTTACAATTATATCCAGTTACGGACAAATAAAGCTAAAACTCTTAGATTTACTGTACTAGCCAAGTTTTAGTAACATTTTCTTCACTTTAGTACAAATACCAAAGAAATAGGTATATTTTATTTATAATTTGACAAAATGTACTAGTATTTAATTTACAAAGTTAGGTAAAAAGCAGTCTTTTTTAAAAATATTGTTACTGCCTTCAAATTTTATGTTATTTAGCCACTAACAACTGATTTACACTGTTTGGCATTCTTTAAATAGGAAAAGAAGGAATTATTTGTTTATTATTTTTACTTTATATTTATATTTATTTAAGAAAACAATTCTACAGTTTAACTTAATTTTAACAAATTGTTACTAATTTATATATCGAAGTTATGTTATTTAGAGTGTATCAAGGCGTATAAAGTTAATATTTGTATTTATCAGTTCAACTAACAATTATATTTTACACACAAAAGATGATGTTTACAGTTAAATTACTTGAATCAGAGAATAATATTTTACAGTAATTGATTCATTCAGCACTTGTCAGTACTTTTATGCTTCAGAAAGTTTTCTTAATTTTCTATTACGCATGCTATTTTGGCCTATTTTTAAAATGTATTTCTAAGGCAAACTGGTTTAATTTTCTGCTTATAATGCAAAGTTGACATAGTTTTCGCACAATGCATTGTACATTTGTTATATTCTCTACTTACAATTCAAATATTATGCTTATTTAATGTATAACTAACTAACTCTCTAGCCTTCTTAAACCCGAAGGTTCATGGCTGCAGCAACACATGCCTTTCATCTGTCCCTGTCCTGAGCAAGATCTATATACTTCTTTTCTTCCCTACCAATTTCCTTTTGGTCCATCTCTACATTATCCCTCCATCTTTGTTTTGGTCTTTCTATTGGTTTTTTACCATCAGGTTTCCCAACAAGAATCCTGTATACTCTTCTTTCCTCTCCCATTTGTACCACAGGATCTACACACCTAAGTCTTTTTGATTTAATCATTCTAATAATATCTGGACATGAATACAAATTATGTACTTCCAAATTATGTATTCTTCTCCACTCATCTGTCTCCTCATCTGTTTTAGGTCCAAATATTTTCCTAAGGATTTTATTTTCAAATACTCTCAATTTATGTTCCTTTTTCAATGTAAGGGACCAAGTTTATTTACTGTATTTAACTTTTATTTTTTGTAATTAACAAAAATTAAAAGCTTATACTGTAGTTCTTATATCTTTTTCTATCAGCTTATTTTGAAATTAATATTGTTAGGTATAGTCTTTGATTTATAACTATATTGCTTTTTTTATCAATTTATCTAAGAGTACACGCAGACAAACACATGTGTTCACACTTTTATGTAAATAGATATGCCTTTTTTCAATATTTTAGTATGAAGATTGCACTTTAGCTATTTAAGCAAGGGTAGGAAAGGTAGGATTTCTGAGAATTTGTTGCAGGATTTTGTTGTCCAAGTATAGATGAGAACTGAGCTGGGAGACTGTTTTGAACTTTTTCATGAGAGTTTGCATGTGAACTGTATGCAAATTGAGCACTATTGACTGTGCATGCTTCTAAGTTTTGCTGTTATTTTACATCAAGTCTGTGAGACTGTAGTCAGTTTTCCCATTTCAAGTAGTTTTTATTGATTGTATTTGTATATGTTGTGGGGACTTAGCAGTTTTATGTTATGAGGCAGTTTGTTGTAGAATATTTTTACATGATTGTTTAGAGATATTGAGTGTCTGCTGTTTTACTTGTAATTAGTTTCCTTCTTGTGTTGTGTATTTGACTATATTTTGTCCAAGTTCGTAGTATTTAGAATAATTGTTATTGACTTGTAGATGTAGGGAGTAATAATCCTTTGCAAGATGCCCTATACTTTAGTCTGAATATTATTCTTAGTGTTCACTTTTGAAGCCTTAGTATTCTGGTAGTATTATTAATGTAGAGGTAAATTAGGCTGAAACGTAGGCATTTTTTCTGATAAATTATACTCACTTAGTTGTTTCAGCAGGTAGAAGTTCCATGATGGTTTACTGCTGATGATGTTCATTTGCTCTTCTTATGTACTACGTATGATGTAGCTTACTTGAGTAACTGGAATTTTCTACTGAAAAAAGGATTGCTTGTCTATTTTATTCCTATGTTGTTGAGTTTGTCAATAAGCAAGCCATGTTTTTACTCTATCCTACGCCTTGGAAGAATCTAGATATATTGTGTTTGCAGTTTTATGTTTCTCTAAGGTTTCAGCTATGTAGTTTTTTAAACTGTGCTGTGGGTGTGACTATTGATTTCTCTTTCTGGATGCCATGTTGGTTTCTGTGTAACCCAAATGTTGATGCACCCAAAAAACCAGTAATACTTCAAAAATACCTTGAAAAAGGCTATAAGGCTAAATTATTCTTCTAGCATAGAAAAAAAGTTTAGCAAGTGGACCTATGGTCCATATAGTCAGTCGTCTGTGAACTTCGTCTTGTCCTGTGAATTGAGAATATATTGATAAATGGTTATATATATATTTTTTAAAAAAGAAACAATGTTGGTAAGCGTCCAGTTATGGACCCATCGGTAAAGGGATTTCAGTCTTTATAGACACACAATAATTTTCGTTACACTAAAAATTTGGCCTCGTATAAAAGTAAATAGTCGAAATGATAAACATTTCGTGTACTTTATCCAGTAAACCTTAGCTAGAAATACAATAACAGCGTTACAGACATAAAAATTAAGCAAGCTTTGATATTCTAGTAGCACATAATAAATATAAAATATCCTTTAAAATACTCTGATAAAATCAAAATTTTCAAGCCCTCTCTCCTGCATAAATAGGCTCTAGAATTCACTAAGCCTCAAAATAATATTGGGTACATAAAATAAAAAGCAGATGGAGAGTGATGCTGATCGCATCATCTCCAAACAGCAAAAACAAAAGTATATGGATGGAGCCCTTCCTGATATATTTAGAAAACTTTACCTAGTATAAAAGTAACAAAATACTCAGCAAACTCTAAAATAAACAAACTTTCCTACGTAGCAGGCGTAACCTGACCTAAATAAATACATATAGAAATACAGAACCAAAAATAGCATAGTGGAAATCAGTAAACCCTAATAATAATAATAATAATAATAATAATAATATATTCTGTGGCTTACATTTTAGCTAAAAGTACTTTTTCTTTAGTGTTTTTGAAAAAAAATTAAATAAATACTAAACTCTAAATTAAAAATTTGTAAATGTATATATGATACAAAACAAAATAAATACAAATTAATACATACCCTGCAAAAAATCAGTAAAAAAGTTGAAAACATCTCTTTGTGCATCCAAAATATAATAACAAATCCTTCCTGACTGGATTAAATTGTGTTATTTGAGTAATATTAAGCCTAAACTTGGAAAAATCTCTCTCTCTCTCTCTCTCTCTCTCTCTCTCTCTGTGTGTGTGTGTGTGTGTGTGTGTGTCTTTGAGAGTCCAAAATGTAATAAAAATGATGCCTGAATAGTACAAATAGTGTTATTTTGGTAAAAAATTAATATAAAGTTGTAAAATAATAAGTTAAAAGTTGAAAAAATGTCTTTGTGAGTCCAAAATTTAATAAAAAATGTTGCCTGAATAGTACAAATAGTGTTATTTTGGTAAAAAAATTAACATAAAGTTGTAAAATAATAAGTTAAAAATTGAAAAAACGTCTTTGTGAGTCCAAAATTTAATAAAAAATGTTGCCTGAATAGTACAAATAGTGTTATTTAGGTTAAAAATAGGTATAAAATTGTAAAATAATAAGTTAGAAAGTTGTAAAAATATCTTTGTGAGTCCAAAATTTAATAAAAAATGTTGCCTGAATAGTACAAATAGTGTTATTTTGGTAAAAAATTAACATAAAGTTGTAAAATAATAAGTTAAAAGTTGAAAACACGTCTTTGTGAGTCCAAAATTTAATAAAAAATGTTGCCTGAATAGTACAAATAGTGTTATTTAGGTTAAAAATAGGTATAAAATTGTAAAATAATAAGTTAAAAAGTTGTAAAAATATCTTTGTGAGTCCAAAATTTAATAAAAAATGTTGCCTGAATAGTATAAATAGTGTTATTTTGGTAAAAAATTAACATAAAATTGTAAAATAATAAATTAAAAGTTGAAAAAATGTCTTTGCGAGTCCAAAATTTAATAAAAAATGTTGCCTGAATAGTATAAATAGTGTTATTTTTGTAAAAATAAGGATAAGCTGTGAAAATGTTTGACATAAAGTCAAAGTTTGGTAAAAAATAAACTCAAAATTAAGTTAAATAGCACACAGTAACATACATTTACTACCTAAATCAATAATCAAAGGGTCCTAGGTTCGTTACCCCGTGATAAAAGCAAATGGTGAAAACTGTAGGCCCCGTCCCTGATAGCTCTCCCTTCTTCCTAGTACAGATAAAAAAAACCTGCGCTAAAGCGTCCTGTGCCTTGGGGCAACCCTGAGCGGAATATTAATTGGCGGCGGAAACCAGTTCTACAAGCGACGCATAGCTTCAAAAAATTTGACCATTGCTGCGCATTCCAGAGATCCTTTGTTGTCTGGTTGAATCCTTCCCCTGCCCTACAGTATTGCATAGCTTTCCCCTGTTCTTGCGTACTGGTTAACCTTGGGAAAACTGGTTCTGAAAATCTACCGACGCGGTCTCTGATTGGTCAATCAGGTTCGTTCTTTGTTTTGACGTTCTGACGTCATTTGACCTTGAACGCACACTCCCCAAATTCCTTTCTCGTCTACCCTCAGCGCGGAGTTCACCGTATTCTGCCTAGCGTCTGAGACCACCGTCTTTCATAATATAATGAAATTATTACATAGTACTAATTAATAATATTACATATCGCGGGTTCGAATACCGGGACCGTCCCAAATCGTAATTGGACCTGTACCTACACCCATTACCACCTTTCATAGCGGTTCATAAACCATAGAAAACTTATTTTCAATACTATAAACATTAATATTATCGATTGATACGTTACATACTTTGCAGTAATGAATATAAAACCATATGCATAGCGTTTAGTACCTCTAATTACGTTCTATATACATATTTTTCATAAAATAAATAATTATATATTCATAAAAAGTTATAAACATGCAAATACATAAATGTAAATTATTCTAAGTACTTGCAAATAAATTCTAAGTACATGCGAATTAATTAAAACCCCTGCAAATTAGTTATAAGTACGTGCAAATTAATTGCGAATATTAATAGCAACATCCACTGGCGCGTTCCGATACTACTAGAGGCCATAGTATGGAGGCAAAAAAATGGGGAGCAACTATCCCCTAAATCGTCACCACTGTATAAGGCTGTGATTTTAATCAGGACGTGAAATCGGAACGTTTTTTACCACTCGACTCCTCAGTTTCCATTAACCTTGTGTGCCGGAACCAACTTAGTATGTATGTTCGTCCATTTCTTCTCATCAGGCATCAAAACATCTGTGTACCAGGTAACCAAAAGTGTTTTTACGAAGCTGTTACATGCTCTTTTAAAAGCCGAAACCCACCAAATTGTTCATATTCAGGCCTAAGCTCTCGCAAGTGTTCAAAATTGTCTATCACAGCTTCCGCAGTCTTGTCATATATCGGCACGAAACAAAGGAAGTCTTCTATAGAATACAGCTGGATCGCGAAACAATTATTGCACAGTGAAAACCCTTCCGTTCCCAACACATGTAATGTTTCTTCTCCCAATATGTTCAAATGCTTACTCATTTAGGTATCTCCAGTGAAGTGCCCAAGGGAGGGTTGGTGGGGTCATAACCCCATTTGACATAGTCCTTAAAAAAGAACGTCAAAAACAGGAAAATATGGCAAAATGAGGACTGACCACCAAAAATAATATGCGTAACCCCTCTCCCTGTCGAAAATCGTTGGCACGCCACTCTTTATCTCGGACACATATTTAAATATCAACTCACCAGAAGTTTTTATAATTTCGTATTAGAGACTGAAGTAAAGTACCTTTAACACGATCAAATAAATCATGAACAAGTCCTTGAATTGAACGCTTGTAAGGAAATGATGTAATAGACAAAGCCATTTTTCTCATTGGATCCAAGCTTTGGTCAAAGAATTTCTATTTATGAATGGTTCTAATTAACGGGTATTTATATGCTCAGTATATTCTAGAACGTTGCACAGATAAACGATTTATAAATATTGCCAATAGATCGACTCCACTTATTCAAGAACATTATCTCTCGCGCCTTCCAGAGATTAAGAATAACAACGAATCGCTCTACGTGTGGCGATACCTTTGCTGTGCAACTTCCAAATGCTGACAAGTCTCTACATAGTGCTCAAGTTTGCTGCGACAATACTGAAAGCTCAAGAAAAGTTTACGTGCAATATTATCAACAACAGGGTTATAAAACATTCTCCGTCTTGCCTTGATAAGTATTTCTCCCCTTAAATTATCGTCACATTATTCAAAAAGCAAAAATCCTAATTTTATCTAATGTAAACAGAAATATTTCCTGAAGGCGTGTGGGGGGGGGGGGGGCCTCGAGCCCCATGATTCCCACCTTGGACGCGCTATTAACAATAACAGGGTTATATAACATTCTTCGTCTTGCCTCGATAATTGTATCTCCTTAAATCATCGTCACATTATTCAAGAAGACAAGAACCTAATTTTATCTAGTGTAAACTGAAAAATTTCCTTTCCTGGGGAGGGGGGCTCGAGCCACCTAATTCCCACCTTGGATACGTGCCAGTAACAATAACAGGGTTATAGAACATTCTCCGTCTTTTCTTGATAATTATTTCTCTCAAATTATCATCATATTATTCAAGAAGCCAAAATCCTAATTTTATTTAATGTAAACAGAAAATTTTCCTGAAGGTGGGGGGGGGGCCTCGAGCCCCTGATTCTTACCTTGAATACACGCTATTAATAATAAGAGGGTAATAGAACATTCTTTGTCTTGCATCGAGAATAATTTATCCTTAAATTATCGTCATAGTATTCAAAAAGACAAATACGTAATTTTATCTAGTGTAAACTGAAACATTTCCTGGGGGGGTGGGTCGAGCCACCTGATCCCCACCTTGGATACGCGCTAGTAACAATAACAGGGCTATAGAACATTCTCCGTCTTTTCTCGATAATTACAGAAGTATTTCTCTCAAATTATCATCACATTATTCAAGAAGCCTAAATCCTAATTTTATGTAGTGTAAACAGAAAAAAATCCTAAGGGGGGAGGCTCGAGCCCACTGATTTCCACCTTAGATACGCACTATTAACAATAACAAGGATACAGAACATACTCCGTATTTCCTCGATAATTATTTCTCTCCTTAAATTATCCTCACATCATCTTATTTCACACCACAAGAAACCAAAAACCTCATTTTATCTAGTGTAAACCGAAAACTTTCGGGGGGGCTCGAGCTCCCTAAGCCCCCACCTTGGATACGTGCCTGATCGGGAGACAATGCTATATACAATTTCAATTACTTTAACTTTTGGGTGTTCAATTTCATCATAGCATTACTCATCGTCATCTTCATGATTAGCCAAAAGTGGCAGAAAAGCGAAGTAAAATAAACCGAATCAATCGTATTTCTTGTGACGTAGGCCGAGATTTGGCTCGACTGATGGCACGAAGATCATCGACTTCCCAAGACGCAAGGTGCACGAAGTCGAGCATTTCGGCTTTGCTAATTGCAAAGCATGTTTCATTAATTAGAGAGCGTTGCTAACGTGCATCTTCCATTGTGTGTGCACGCGCACTTGTAGGTCACTGGGTGGTTGAGGCGGGGGTGGTGCCCTCTGGCGTATCGATCAGCTCAGCACTTCCTACTCGCAAACGCACCTACAGTAAGCCACTCATATCCAGGGTTGCCATATGCGAGAAATTACCCCTAAATACAGGGAAATTTCCTCTGCGAAGTCTGGGTGCTTTCATTCAAGTATTCGCTTTCCCCTAAATCGATTGGAAATCAAAAGTTACCTGGTGTACCTCGGGGAAGGTAGAAATTTTGCATTACAGATTCCACACAAAACTAAAAGTCCACTCCCAATTAACATATCTATGCACGAACAGTACTTTAAAAACTTTATCACAAAAATTCAAAATTTAAAATTGTTCATGCTACTATTATTCAAGTACTACTAAGTATTGTAGGTTTCCACTAATTCGATAAAGTAGCTACTTAATACGACAACAATGAGCAATGTCATCATTATCTTATCTTACAAAATTATGTCTCTGATGTTATTTCTAGTGTAACTGCCGATAACAAAATCAGATAAAGCAATTCATGTGATCGTTTTCAATTCCCTCCAAAACAACATTCAATCAGAAACTCTAAAAAGAAGTTACTTAAAAGATCAATTGGTTGGTTGAATTGGGTTATTTCACGTCTCTTTTATGCCACTTTTGACTAATCGAGAGACAAGGATGAATGATTGTATGATGAGATTGATGAAGGGACACTCACGCATGCCCAGGCCTGAATTCCTGTTCAATCACAAGCGTTGAACTTGCAAATTAAAGTGGGCAATGTAAAGTAAGGCTTAAAGTGCTACTCTAGTAAGTTGATTGATTTGATTGATTGATTTGCTGTTTTAAGTCCACTTTATGCAACACAATCTGCCCCGACCTAGGGTAAAATCGTTTCTATTTCCCTTCAGATCCATCATTTATCTAAGAATATTAAGAACGTATGCAGTTCAGTATTATTCAACCTCTCACCTCTTTTTTCATCTCTTTTACATCGAAATATTGTCATGAGGGTTTTACAGTTTTATTTAAAAAGAAAAAAGAAAAAACTTACTATGTGTCGTAGTGGTGATATTATAATAACAAACAAATAGTAAATCCAATTAAATATAATGAAATGGTTTAATTGCAGTCAACATCTTTGTTTTCATTTTTTGAATAACTATCAACACATTTTCATTCGACTTCCAGCACACAAATACAGCATCATACTGAAGTCACTGCTTGATCCGAATTGCTTAATGATGCTGAATTGTGTACTCAGAGGTGGAAACACTGACATGACTACAATTCCATCGATTGTGGCATGCGCACTTCATCTACCGTCCATTCTTCGCTATTAGTAGAAGCAATCCTCACTCAGACATAAAATTGTTCTGCTTGTCTTACGAGCTAAGAAGGTTCTTTCCTGCGTTCGTGATAATCTCATTATATTCGTGGGCAGTCGCGATCTGTTGGTATACGTATTTGTATCCAAGGTTTAAACGGCGAAGAAGCTAAAAATACTGAAATAAATTTCCAGAAAATGTTAATTAATGGATATGTTATTCATAATACTATGTTAATTTAAGCATGGTTGTTTTAATCACACTAAAGTGCCACCGGAAACAATAGGATTAAGGTTTTGTCAATTCAATATCATACATTTATAGTAGCAAACATTTATGTCATGTGTTCAATTAAAAAATGTTTAAAATAAATCTGTAAAATAACATGTTTTAGATGTTTGTCACATTTTTTTTAAAAAAAAGGCGAATGTTTTGGACGTTTTAAAGAATAAATAAAATAGAAATGACTATGCTCGGGTAGAGATTCAAACCCACGAACTTCAGATTGGAGATCATGAGATTGGCGAACATTTGCTTATGCTTATGTATTATCAGTGAACCGAGAATGCTATCAATGATTTAAAATATCGAGCAATTGGCATATGTTCTTTTACTGCCATTTTCCATTTCCCGCGTAGCGAACGTATCTTATTTTTGGAAAATCTGTTGTCAATGGGGAGATATATCCCCACCAACATCCCGTCTGGACACGCCATTGCCCTCAATTAAGTGTCGGTTGTTTTCAGTGTGATAACATTGTTTGAGGGAAACCGTTCCAATTTCTTTAAATTCCATTTCCTTATTCTTCTATTATCATATCCCTTTAATTTGGATTCTGTCTTTTGTATTATTTTTCATATCCTATTTTAAAAAATCTTCCTTTACTATTTTTACGTCTATAACTCTTCTTCCTGCTTCGTATCCCTTCATATCCTCTTCTTTCCGTATAATGTTTATTCTGTTTCCTTTCAGTTCTCCAACAATTCCTGTACCATCTCGATATTTAATCTCCACATGTTCTGTCTTTCACAACTAGACTCCCCTTCTTGAATCAAATTATCTTTTCGCGTTTATTTTTTCTCCTGCTGGTTTCAGTTATTTCGACGTTTCCTTTCCACTTGCTAACTACTTCTTCATCTTCCTTTACTTATGTCCCTCCAATGTCGCTAGTCCCTTAATAGTTCAGAACTTCATAATCGTTACCTCATCCCATTCACACGTTACCGGAATACTGGCATCTGCTGTTGTACGGACTAACGTCGCTAGATGTCACTGCATGCAACTTTACGTGCAAACTGACAACAGACATATTCCGAAGTAGATATTGGACTGCGATATGTAACTTGCATACTTTTACCTCACGGTGGAAGAATTGTCAGCCAACTAGCGACAAGAAAGATGGTGGATGTGAAAACGGTATGGTCGAATATCCATGACGAATCGTCCTATGACCTTCAGACATAATTATATTTGCAAAACAGTTCCAGCATTCAAATGGATCGACTGAGGAAAACCACTGAAAACTCTGTCCTGCTGCGAGATTTGGGACAGTGACGTCTCAAATAAGAGTCCAAAACATTTGCATTTTCCTTCTTTCTCGTCGTTTTTTCTGCAACGATCGGCTAATTGAAACAATGAGGATGAAGTGAAACCCTCGGTAGAGAGAGATATTGGGTCAATCGCTCAACGGGCTTGGTCAACACAGCAACAAATAAACTCAACCTAAAATATTTTCGTAACATTTTTGTACAAAGAGTTTATAAACTCAATGTATCATATTTACATAGTTCTTAAGACAACACTAAATTATACTCCACCATCAAACGCTTATTTTTCATATCATATATGAATCTGCTTAGTTATGGAGTCTTTATTACATAACATATTCCGCACAGCCACGAGCAAAAAGTGCGCTGTAACAATTTCACATGATTACATTTTTTGAAATTCCTGATAAGCTGGCAAGCCCATACACCCCATCATATCTTATTCGCTAACGATCGTGAGGCAGTCAAACGGGAAGATTTAGAAATATCACAAAAATAGAGAGAGCAAATATTAGTTAATTACTAGTGTACCTGAAAAAATATTCATTTTTTGAATATGGCGTCAGTAAGATGGCGTCTTTGGTTTTGCACACGTTGATGGAGTCTCAGAGTAAATCCGCCCATCCGAAAGTAATCCACACACTCTCCATGAAACGCCTCTCCATTCAGAAAAAGTAACAGTGTGGTGTGCATTATCATCTCGTGGAATTATCGGCCCCTACTTTTTCGGAAATGAACACGGTAACACGGTGACGGTAAGCGCTGGACGTTATGCTGACATGTTGGTAACCTTTTTCCTGCCTGCCCTCGATGGCTATGACCCAGATGAAGAAACACTCTTCCAGCAAGATGGTGCAACTAGCTATACTGCCAGTGTGTGTATGGATGTGCTTAGACATGGTCGTCAGCACATTCGGCGATATTCCGTGGCCTGCCCATTCACCCGATTTGTTGGCTCCTGACTTTTTCCATTGGGGTTACCTCAAATCTAAAGTATTCAAGGACAACCCTCCAAAGAACCAGGGTTGGTTTGAAGGGGCAAATTCGGCAAGAGATCCACAACATTCCGTTGGAGATGCTACGAAGCGTCATGGGCGGATTTACTCTGAGACTCCGACAATGTGCGCAAAACCAAGGAAGGAAGGAAAACCATCTTACTGACACCATATTAAAAAAATGGACATTTTCAGGTACACTAGTAATTTCAACTCATGTACAGTACATTCATGTTAAAAAATTAACTAATATTTGCTCTCTCTATTTTTTGTGAATTTTTTAAATCTTCCCGTTTGACTGCCTCACTGTATATAATAACTGGGAAAGTATACACTTAAATTTTGATACTAAACATCTCTGGACAACGACATTTTACACTAGACAACCCAATTATAATATAATAATTCGCTGAATGTTAGTGACAATGGCTTTTTATTAGCATACTACTTTAATTGGACATCATTCATTGCTTAGTGCTTAACTTGTTGAACCTATTCTAACGATACGTTTCGAGGGAGTAGTGTTAAAATAGGTGTAATGTCCAATTAACAATGCACACAGTGGCGTACCCAAGGGGGTGAGGGTCATAACCACCCCCTCTTTGACCAAGTAAAAAAAAGATTGTCAGAGGCAGGAAAATGTTGCAAAAAATGAGGGCTGACTACCAAAAGAAGTATACGTAACCCCTTCCTTTCGAAAATCCTGGGCACGCCACTGAATGCACACCAACCAATTTACGCAGAATGTTGGTGTATTTCGTAATTTCGCCCGACTCTGTGGCAGAGTAGTCAACATAACTAAAAAGCTACCAAACCAGAGGTCCCAGGTTTTAATTCTGGGTCAACACACTATTCCCCGAGCCTGGGGCCTCACGTCGAGAGTAGGCTTGTGCACGCTTGTATCATTATCATTGTGTTTGTCCTAACATCCATTTAATCACTCATCAGTTTATCATTAGCTCTCATCAGTGGCGGCGATTAGAGGGCGTGGAGGGCAGTTGCCCCCCACTTGTTGCCAGTTTGAACCTGCAACATGGCCTGTCAAGAAAAGTAAACTGTACTTGACCCCCTAGTTTTGGCACCCAATCGCCGCTATTGGCCCTCATTGTCGCAGTTTATTCCATTCCTTGGATGGAATCGAGTCCAGAATAGGCCACTTTCGAAGCAAGCCTGACTCAGTGAAGGAATGGTAAGGGCCTTGAACCCTCCTATTATATCGGAATCTCGGTTAGTGGAAGAACGACTTAAAACATTCAGAATAGAACATAGGCGTGCGCACGGGGGGCAAGGGGGGCAGTCCAACCCCCCACTAATCATGGACGTTCGCAGATGTTTCAACGGAGAGACAAGCAAGGTATGCAGGTATATTAATTACCCCGATATTAGTGTTGCCCCTCAAAAAACACCACTTGAATTCGAAATTATCGCATTAATGTAAATTACTATGACTGAAATCAAATTATACATGTGAAATATATACTTTTATGTTGACATTCGATTACTAATGGGGGGGAGGGGTGGCCATCGTTGCTCCCCCTTCCAGACATCCATACATTATTATACTTCCACCTAGAAATTTAGTGTAGAGGAATCTTATCGCCGATATTAAACTATATTATATTCCCAAAGAAAATAAAGTATTTTCAAATCGATTAAAGTTCAAAGCAACTACGGGGGAAGGGGTACAGTGGCGCAACCACAGGGGGTGTCAATAAGCATTGCCCCTCCCCAACCTTGGATGGAAATCAATTCTAGGGGGCAAACATTGGGGTAAAAGAACTGAGAGTAGCAGGACAGAAGAATATTCAAGATGGAATTATTTTTCACGTCTGTCTTGCATCATTTCTTCCAGACGGTCAAGAGCACCTGCAGGGTGGCACAAAGGGAAAATTGCCCCACCTGATATCAACTTTTATACAAATAAAAATATATTTCTTAAAATTTCTTGCTCGCTTCTCTCGCAATATCTGCTTTTTTTACAACCTTCTCAAGTTCAGAGCCCTGCTTAGGGGAAGACGGGAGTTGGGCCTAGGCTCCAAACGATGGAAATGAAAAAAAAATCTAAAAGAGAATGCCATGGCTCCCCATGAAATTTTTTGTGCCATATGAAATCAATAATGTTTCCATTTTGCAAAAAAATGTATATACGAGCCATCAATGCAATGAAACTAAAACAGTTTTTCTTTCCCGACTGAACTTTCATCAAGGCTCCCCCCCCCCCCTAATCAGAGGGTCTGCGCACGCCTATGGAATAGAAATGCTTTTTATAAGCCGCTAACCAGAATCACCAGATCGAGGAAGTCTGTGTGGTATTGCAATGGCTTTATCAAAAAAAAACAAAAAAAAAACGCCTGTCGTAAATTTGTTCAGTGCTTCTGGCGTACACCTCCTGACCTTGAGGCGGAAACAATGCTTTGCTGATTCATTGGGTAATTTGCCGATTCTCTGAAGCTGTTTACTGTTTGAGTCGGAATTCTTGAAGTAGCCAACGGTAATTACCAAGAGCCAAACCAAGACCATTCTTGCTTCGCCTTGTGCAGCGATATTTATGAATATTACCGTGCAAATTGTCCATCACCATGTTCGTGCACTTTATTTGACTCAATAAGAGCTTCAAGAATTAAAAGAAAACTCAAAAGAAGCTGTTGACAACTTCTGCACCAGCATACATAAAAATCCATCGCTTAAAACCACATAGGATGTAAGAGAAAAAATAATGAAAATAGTCGTGGACAATTTGCACGGTAATACTCATGGATCCCACTGTACTATGATAGTCCAGGCCTATTCCCACAGGCGTAACTGGGCAGGCGCAAGGGGTCACGCGCCCCAACCCAAATTTCCAGCCTTATTATAAAATTACATGTTAGGGTTACTTTTTTAAACCTCCTGGAATCTGAAGTCCATCTTCTGCACCTCCAATAAGTTAGGCTCCAAGTCATTTTACAAAAAATAAAAGAAAGGAAAATAAAAAATAAATTTATGAAAATACCGTACGAGGCGAGGCTATGGAGGCTGGGGTACACTTGGCAGAGGTAAGGGGAGAAGTAAAACATACAAGGTGCTACTCGGCTTTTGTTCCAGATTTTTCAAGTGACGAAGGAAGTGTTCTGCTTCCTTTGGAGGTTCACCTTATGAAAATAGACGTCACAATTCAACTCCGTATGACGTTCTCTGTTACATCACGTCACGAAAATGTCTCCAGCATAAATCCTTTTCGATTTATGATGTTGATACAAAGTTACAGGCTTACCCTATATATAGATATACAAACATAATGCACATTTTACATTATGTACTTACTGACATTCTCAGCTTGTCCTGAAATGTTTATCTCTGTGATCCCATTCCGAAAAATAAAATCCTGGCTTCGCCGCGTCGCTGTTGTTAGTTTTATGAAATATAGCAATTTTTTTAAGCAGAGTTCAATAATTTTAATTACATTTTTTCTACTGAGAACGTACTGCACACTGTATTATTTATTTTAATTGTTATTCTTAACTGTTTTGTCTTCCTTTACTTGTAGGCTTATATTCTGGTAACACACTGCTGGAATTTTCTGATTCCCAAAGTAGTACGTTTTTAAAGATGTTCTTCAGACATTAAGACTTAACTGAAATATTCTTAAATATGCTAAATTTTTAAAATCAGAATGCAAAGTACGAATCTTTCAATATAACCGATATTATTTTTTTTCAGTTTTTCCCTCATTTCAAAATTTGTAGGATGTAAAAATCACAAACCATGGCACAGAAGAAGAAAATATCGAAGGAAATGTCGGTGCTAGTAGCACGGGTGGGGGAGGGGGGGACAAAGTATCTAGCTACGGGGCTGAAGATTACTATCGAATTAAAAATTACATGGATACTTGAGTTTGGACTTCAATTAAAATTTAACCACTAGAAGTAGACCTACATAAAAACAAGTTACATCAAAATTTAGCTCATTCAATTTTGCGTTAATCCATTTTTTATCGTCGTGAGAACAAAAAATTGTGCCGGTTTTTTATGTCTTCTAAATGACCGTTCTCTTTGAAATTCTACAAATAAAAAAGCTTGTGTTCCGAGCGTGTTGAAATAAAAACAGGTAGTTTTAATTACAGTTCATGATTTTCAATTTTTTTATTCGGCCAAAAAATTTTGCGAAACAACTTCTTGTTATTATTGGATATTCTTGCAAATACGATTTTGGGCTTGTTTTGAAGCTCATTGCAGCTGTTTTTAAAACCCATTATCAATGTCAGTTCACGTTGCGAAACCGATTTTATACAGATTTCTATTCAACGGGTTAAAGATATGAGTTAAACTTGGCAACACAGCAAGCGCTGTCGCTACCCGACTCGCAGTGACAGCACGGTTCAACGGACGTCGTGCCAATTACAACTAAAGTTTAACACATCTTACCTGATTTTGATTTTTGTTATTTAGCGTCGCTTTTCTGCCACTTTTGACTAATCGCCACGATGAGGATGAGGGATGATTTGATGTAACTGATGACGGAACACTCACAATGAACACCCAGGCGAGGATTCGAACCCTGGTCCCTGGCGTCGTAGTGCGCTGTGCTTCTAGTAGTCTAAGCTCAGCATCCTTTAGTTGTTCCTAGGTAATGCTGTACCGATTAACAAGAGGCTACGTGAGTTGATTATGGGGACATCAATGGAAAATTCCCTGCCCGAGTTAACTCACCAAAGAATCGAACCCATGGCCCGAACGTAGCAACAAGGATGCCCCTATCGCAGCTGCTTTAAATAATATAAATTTTTATAAGTATACTTAATCGTGTTGTCAGTCACGAAATAAAATGTGATGTGTGTATGTTTGTGGCGTGAATCTCTTTACGTCATCACTCGTGATTGGATACGTAAGTCATGTTTAACTTTTTCACAATCTTGTTAGCAATGTGTTAAAGTTAAATCTTTATCAGTGGATTAATCTGATATGTTTCTTCACTACGGTGCACTTCCACCAGGTAGATGGTATACGTGTTTTCTCAAGGTTGACAATTTGCAACTACAAAACATCCTTTCATTTTTTTCCGAAAGGAAATAAAAGAATCGAATTCCTTCTCCTTGCTGGTGGAGACATCTACCAAGATAAGCGAAACCAACGAGCTGTAATCGTTGAGCTGCGTGGTGTTTTGAAACTTTCTCCAGTGGGAACGCGAGGTGGCAATGTGGTTGTGAAATTCTAGACATTTATGTAGCAGATGATTTCAATGCTTCACACCGGTGGGAAAGTTTCTTGATTTTTCTTACTTTTGACCATGAAAACAAACGTCGCTCTTTAGGTTAATGGTGACGATGAAGATTGGATTAAAATTATGGAGGCGACACAAAACCTTCGATAGGGAGATCATTAGTCGAGAAATCAACGCCCAATATAAGAGGGCAAAATGTCTCAAGGGGATGGAAAGTTATAACTAGAGGTTCAATCATACATTTCAGGGATGATTCGGGAACGGAAGTCCTTCGAGTTAGGTACGTTACGTACGGCTGTCCGGTTCAACATTAACGAAGCGAACGGTGAAGACATTGGTAGCCAAATTGACCTATTTTCATTATTTTAAATTCTACATCCTATTGTTTTAAGGAATGGAATTTTGCTAGTGTGAAGTAGATGTTGTCCTTATTGACTTTTTTATATCAATTCTTGGGAAAACAGACTGAATGAGAGTGGTAATGGACAATTTGACCACTATTACTTGTGCCGTTGGGTGTACAAGAGAAATGAATGCGTCACTTGCCACGAGCGGATCAGGCAATTTCTACCTTTTTCTTCCCGGATCCAGTCCTTACCAAGGGTAGTTTTAGAGCAGATTCTAGAATGAAGGAAAATTTAAAATTCCCTCGTGATTTTTCAGGTTTAACATAGCCTTCAATTATTTATTTACTTATATACATATATACAAACACACATTGTGTACTGTTTTCATGCATTTGATTTTGTTATTATTAATAATAATATCATTTCCAGGTTCACAGTGCATTGAAAAGTATATGAGTCACCATTCCATGCCAAATCAGCACAGATATATGCAATTTTTAACCCGATCATCTCCGATTTTCATGAAATTTGGGGAGTTGAAACTATGCATGGAACTTAGTAACTATGAAAATTTTTGGTCTCGTGCGTCTTGTAATTGTTAAATTATTCAAGGTCAAAGTTAGCAGAAATTGCCCTTTTTGAGCCCGCTTAGCTATACTAAATGTGCTGTAACTCCGCCACTATTTCGCCTAGAAAGCTCAAATAAAGCTTATTGTACAGGGAATTGAACAATCTTTCCAGTGATATATAACAAGCCCACCTTCCGATAAAAATATAATTTTGTCACGTGACCTTGACTTTTGACCTTGAATATCTCAAAACATGTCATCACCAAAAATCGTGAAAAAAATATATTTGGTCCCTCATGCCATACTCTAAAACATATCAAAAAATCATTCTGGGACTGCAATGGGATCAGAAGATACAAAATAATATGTTTAACTATGTGACTGATAAAAGCCTCATTACATGAACTATGACGAGTCAAAAGTCCTTTAACACCCCCTACAAAATGTAAAGGAGTTATCCTGAGTATAATTGGTCATGAAAGAAATAGGTTAGGCACAAGGAGATCTCTAGCTGTGTGTGTCAAGCGCAGGTCCGGCATATTGTTGACCGCCATATTGAATTCAACGCAAACATTTCAAAGGAAAGTGGGTGATGTGAAATATCAAATCAGGCTAGAATTCCACGACAAATGAAGCGGCGAAGGTTTTTCCAAAGTATATTTAACCAGCAAAAAGTTTATACTGCATGCTTGTAATCATTTTCTCCTTTTCGAGGTGTTAAAAACAAAGTATTAAGAATGTTACTAACGTGTTAGGAACTTGTCGAGATCACGCTGACATTTCGGGAGAGAAATAAGTACAGGGAGGTTATTGCAGCATGACACCGCAACAGCGTCGGCCGCTTGCCGGCCCAGTCATGCAACAGGTGCCGGCAAATTGCGTAACAGATAGCCCGTTACACAAACCGCTTGTTTTGTAATGTTTCCACTTTTCACAATTATAGTTACAATTACAACTTAAATAAGCACGTACCTTGTCGTAAGGATGCTGGAAAAGGTGTCCTCTAAAATACAAATATTTCTGGCACTTTATTTTTGACATGTAATCTTTCTTAGACACCGCGAGAGCGTCGGTCGCTTACCGGCCTTGTCATGCATCAGGTGCCGCCAAATTGCGTAACAGATAGTCCGTAACAGAAACAGCATCGCGGCGCATAAAGCAAACCGAAAGTGTAAAATTATATTTAAAACTAATAATAATGATGATCACTAACCTTCTGTGTTATAAATGATGTTGAAAATGACCTCCTTCAACACCAATACATTTCCGGCATCTGCGTATGAAATTCCTCTGAACATCCATAAGCTCCTCAGGTGTGATTCTGGCAATTTCTCTTCTTATATTTTCTTTTAAATCCTCTATTGTACGCGGGTTATTCTGATACACTTTGTTTTTTAATGTTCCCCATAAATAATAATCACAAGGAGTAAGATCGGGGCTACGAGAGGGCCACAACTCAGTACTGATAATTCTGTCCTCAAAAATCTCGGCAATAAAATTAAGTGATTCATAAGCAGTGTGAGCAGTAGCAGAGTCCTGCTGAAAAAATGACTGCTGGCATTCAATGTCCGTTAATTGTTCAAAAAAAGGTTGTAGTATGTCTCTTCGATACCTTTCACCATTGATAGTACCTTCATAAAAAATAGGCCCTATTATTCTGTGCGCATTCAAACCACACCACACACCAATTTTTGCAGGATGGAGCGGAACTTCATGCACAAGGTCAGGTTTTTCTGCGCTCCAATAGCGATTGTTTTGTGAAATAACTCGGCCATTCAATTCGAACCAAGCTTCGTCTGAAAATATGATTAATTCTGGATTTACTCTGCCAGCAACAATATTATCCAGCATCCAGTTACAGAATCGAACTCTAGTCGCGTGATCGCGCGGTTGCAATTCATGAACCACTGTAATTTTGTAGGGTTTTAATCTAAGTAATTTAGTGGCATTTCGTGCTGAGGATTTTGAAATGCCTGTTTCCTGAGCAAGCCGACGGAGGGATTTTTTTGGAGTATGTTCAAGTCGTTCACCAATTTCGTCTAGCTTTTCTTCCGTAAGAACACGTCGTCTGGAAACACGTTTCTTAGGTTCAAGAGATCCTGTCTCTCGTAATCTTTTAACGTGGTTGTAAACAGTATGTCTGTCCGGAACAGGATTGCCAGGAAATTTTCTTGCGAATCGCCTGACTACTTTTCTGCAAGAGTTCGTTTTCACGTAAGTATCGTACATAAAAACTCTTTGTTCAAGACTATATTTGTTTGGCGGCATAACTAATGAATGAATAACAATTAACACACGATAAAGCACTAGCACTGAACAACACGAGTACTGATAAACGCAAACCGAAGTGAACACGTCTAAACAACTGGTAGCCGACAGCTGTCGCATTCGCGTAGTATCGAGAGGCTTCTCGCGGCTTACCACTACTCCGATAAGCCGCTGACGCTCTTGCGACATCTGAGGAATTTCGCTTCTAGCGTCGGCTCTATAGACACTGGATGGACCAAATTTTGAGGGAAGCACAACAAAAGACTACTCTATGAGGATATGTAATGCTCCTGCCGCAACTTTGAAAAAAAAAAAAAATATGGAAATTACGACGTTCAGAAATTTTGCGTAATTACGGGGAAAATAGAACTTTGGGATTTGGCCCCCGTTTCCCCCTGGACTCACAATTGTCGGAATTTACATAAAATGTTGCTTTTTGTTCATTCTTACATTTAGAATTTTAATTTCTTAAAAAGATGCAGTTGTTGAGCAGTTATAGCCTTTTGGTTGGTTGGTTGAGTTGGTGTTTCAAGTCCACTTTATGCACAGTATGGCTAATCGGGACTGGACCTACAGTTTAAAGTGGGATCCGAACCACTTGTGCCTCCACCGGGTATCGAACCCAGGACACCTTGATTACAAGGCAATGACGCTACCACTGCGCCATGGGGGAGGCCCTGTTATAGCCTTTTATATTCAGTTTATCCCATAGTAGCAAAAGGGGAAAAGTGCTTATTTCAAATGGCGCTCTCAGAAAGAAAAACGCACACAGTGTATGATCGCTACTTTACTTCAAAAATATTCACACGTTAAAATTAAGTGACACTGTTAAATAATTCGTTTATCTGCGCTTTCGTTTTGCATAATAATGTATACGTAACCTCCCCCCTCGAAAATCTTGGGCACGCCACTGACTCTAGTGTTCAAAAGGATTAATCTTGTGTTATCTGCAAAATAAGAGTCACGGTTTTGTTTATTCGAAGGCAAGACAAGAATGAAAAATTGAATCCTTTATGTTGGATGAGTCATTGCTGTCAGAAGCGATATGGGCAGAAATAAAGTGCCAGAAATATTTGTATTTTAGAGGACACCTTTTCCAGCATCCTTGCGGCAAGGTACGTGCTTATTTAAGTTGTAATTGTAACTATAATTGTGAAAAGTGGAAACATTACAAAACAAGCGGTTTGTGTAACGGGCTATCTGTTACGCAATTTGCCGGCACCTGTTGCATGACTGGGCCGGCAAGCGGCCGACGCTGTTGCGGTGTCATGCTGCAATAACCTCCCGTATACGCACCATTGCATATGATTTTAATCAGCAACATTCACCAAATAGTTGAATAGATGAATATTGGGAAAAATATCTCATACAATTACGCGACACTTCCCTTGGAATGAAAAATTCTTCAGTGAGGAGGCTAATTTTTTGTTCACGGTGAAGTTAATAAAAATAATTTGCAATATCTGTGATTTGATAATCTACAGTAGACAGATCCCAGCCGAATGGTTGTTGCTGGTAAGCTAATGATGTGGTATAGTGTATGGAGAACAGGAATGGTTGGTCCATATTCAACAACGGAACCTTAAATGACGAGAGCTTCTTGGATGTGTTAAGTGAACGGTTTTTTCATCCTTGCTTACGGGGTATGGCACTTTTCCAGAGTTTTGAAACAGGACAGTGTGTGACCACACTATGTGAACATTTTGGCAATTTCTTCATGGTAAATTTCTAGGTAGATTGATGGGCAGATGGGGATCTATTAAAAGGGCTGCACATTCCCCAGATCTAACATCTTAGGAGGACTTTTACCTTCAGAAACATTTGAAGAGAATGGTGCATGCAGTAAAAGTCCCTGATATTGACCATCTGAGAGAAGGCATAGTTGCTGCTTGCGATGATGTTGCCAAATGTTCTATGTGAGTGTGAGAGACGTCAAAGAGTGTACTCACAGGAATATTGACAACACTATAATGTGCATATATCGTAAGTGAAAGATATGCGTATAACGTTTTGCTGCCTAAAAATAAGTTGGAAAACCTTTCGCCGCTTCATTTCTCGAGAAATTCTAACCTGATTTGATATTTCACATCACCCACTTTCCTTTGGAATGTTTGCGTTGAATTCAATATGGCGGTCAACAATATGCCGGACCTGCGCTTGACACACACAGCTAGAGATCTTCTTGTGCCTAACCTATTTCTTTCATGACCAATTATACTCAGGATAACTCCTTTACATTTTGTAGGGGGTGTTAAAGGACTTTTGACTCGTCGTAGTTCATGTAATGAGGCTTTTATCAGTCACATAGTTAAACATATTATTTTGTATCTTCTGATCCCATTGCAGTCCCAGAATGATTTTTTGATATGTTTTAGAGTATGGCATGAGGGACCAAATATATTTTTTTTCACGATTTTTGGTGATGACATGTTTTGAGATATTCAAGGTCAAAAGTCAAGGTCAAGTGACAAAATTATATTTTTATCGGAAGGTGGGCTTGTTATATATCACTGGAAAGATTGTTCAATTCCCTGTACAATAAGCTTTATTTGAGCTTTCTAGGCGAAATAGTGGCGGAGTTACAGCACATTTAGTATAGCTAAGCGGGCTCAAAAAGGGCAATTTCTGCTAACTTTGACCTTGAATAATTTAACAATTACAAGACGCACGAGACCAAAAATTTTCATAGTTACTAAGTTCCATGCATAGTTTCAACTTCCCAAATTTCATGAAAATCGGAGATGGTCAGGTTGGAGGCTGTGTTGATTTCGCATGGAATGACTCATATGTAAAGCGTTGAGGATCGTTCGTGGCTCGTCCATGGTTCGAAACAGTGCAACACCTTTGGACACGACCAGGAAAATCGAACAATGTTCACTCTGAAACCGCCACTGAAATGCGTAGCTCAACCTTTACTCGCAGTCAAAATCACATCTTACTACCCTTCAAGGTGGTGCCGAGAGAGAAATTCAACCTCCCGAAGTATCCCTGAAATATTAGTCATCATCCTTCGCTGTTTCCTGCCTCTGGTTGGGTCGGCATAGAAGTCAATCCTCTCCATTTTTTATATATTTTTTGTCTTCCACCACTCCTCTCTTTCCACGGTGTTCCAATCTTGTTCTCTTCTCCTAACACTCTCCACTATCTGCTCTTTCCACCGACATCTTGGTCTCCCCCTTGGCCTTATTTCCACTCCTTGTGCATTGTAAGCTCTTACTGGCAGTCTTTCTGCACCCATCCTCTTCATGCGTCCGAAGCATCTCATCTGTGAAATATTAGTACTATAAATAAAGTATACAGAATCAACTTCCTATGTCCCCACTTATTTTATATTCGCAATATTTAAATCGAAACTCTCCCATTTTATTATTCTCACATGAAGTAGAATTTGTTGGTAATATAAAAGTCTGACTGAAATATGTTGTAACGATTTTTCTCTTAAATTAAAATAGGATCTGGAAGTAAATATCCTCGTCACGATTCCGATTTCCTGAAACTATTTTCTGATTTTCAGTTTCCTCAAGTCGTGGAACTTCGAATAGTTCTGCATTAAAAGTTCTTAACTGCTTATTCTAGACATGCAGAACCAAACACTTTAGGAAGAAGTGTGTAGAATTCGAAATTTCTATGTACAGTCACCGGTAATAAAAATCCTACACCTAGATCCTGAAACATTCGCTTCCCTGCGGTGCGTTATGTGTGTTACCTAACCTCACGGCGGTGGAAGAACTTGTCATTGAAAATTTGCCACTACGATCTACTCATCGCCATTGAGTTAAGCAACACATGTAACGCACTGCAGGAAAGCGAGTGTTCCAGGATCTAGGTGTATCATTTTTATTGTCGGTGAGTGTACATAGATGTAAAGTAACAAACATACGAAAAAATGCATGTAGGAACTGTTAATGATGAATTTATATATAAATACGTACGGTACAGAGAAAAATAATTTGTTTGAATTGACAAAGCACATTTTGGTTAGGCTTTTGGTAACCGTAAACAAACACATTTGGTATCTAGCCTTCACTAAATTAGGCAATTTTTACTCAATTTTGTAATTTTTTAACTGTAAACAAATGTGAATGATTACTAAGGGAATTTGGTTCTGTTGAACAATCATCTATTTGTCACCTATTTAAACAGATATTTGGTTACAAGAAGCTATTTTTTGTTTTTTCGAAACAATTTTCTCTCTCTCTCTCTCTCTCTCTCTCTCTCATTGTGTATATGTGTGTGTGTGTGTGTGTTTCTATAGTTTATGAAAATTACGATCCTGTCAAAATCCCTCCTGATTTTTTTCTCGGCACACTGGTGTCACCTTTTCATATATGTAACTTTTATTTTATTTTTAGAGTAGCTGGCCCAAAAGGGGGGCGGTATAGCCTTCATCATAACCCCTCCTCCCCGTGTACATCACATTAATACGAATCAACATCCTGTTTCCAATAAGCAGAAAAGTACGTCATTTTTTGTTTTCATATTATGTCAATACGTTTCATCATACACTACAAAAATTATATCTGAGAATCACATTGTCATTGATAACGACTCTTTCGGAATACAGAGATAAGCACAGGCTCTTGGCATTTTGATGCACTATGCTGTAGTAGAAGTCATATTGAGACGAGACATACGAAATTTTCCAGTTGTAAATGCCTGCCTTGCTTTCGGTGTCATGTCGAGGCTGAATAGAGGCCAGGGGTGCCCACGGGGGGGATTATGGCGTAGACTACGCCATCGAGATTTTTGGGGACGATTTTTCCCCTTCAAATAATATAAAATTCAACATTTATATATTTTTTCAAAACATATGTATAAATTTTACACCGCAAATGCACCATATTATTAATTCATTAGATGAAGGAAAGAAAGTTTTTAAGTATATTATCGAAGAAGGGGGGAGGGAGAAATATCCAACTCTTACATATTATACCTTAATTGACAAGTGGATTTTGGGGAGGATTCTTAATTAAACGTTGGGGGGGGGGGCAGTATGGCGGGTATTTTAGTTAGAGGGGGATTGAGCATTACATTGAGGGGGTAGTCAATTCTTGTGTATTACTATTGTCTTACACTGTTGCGGAAATTCTGGTGTGGAGACTGAGAATTAATTTTTTGAAGGAGGCAATGTCAACTCTTCAATATCAACAGAAAGTCTAAAATTGGCATGGAAATTTTGGTGGTAGGATTGAGTATTAAATTTAAAGGTGGGATGGGAAGCTCTTGATAGATTGTCAAGGGATTTCTGTAGTGGAGAGAGAGTTCGAACATTAAATTTTGGAGACTGTATTTAGCGATATGGTATCCACACGTTTTCGATCCCGAACGAACCAAAAGAAAAGCTGGAAAAGACTAAATATCTCGGAATCCTAAGAAATTATTGACACCCCATTAAATTAATATTCTCCAAAGCCTGCAAGGAAATGGATGTAAAAATTTTCATGCTCGCTTCGCTCGCATTACTCTGTTCTAAAACTGCGTGTTTGGCGTCTTACTTGGGGTGAATGTGAAGTTTCATACTATAGCTGCATTACAAGATATAACTATATTATCTACAGTGGCGTAGCATTATAGTACGCCCGGCGTTCCCAGATTTAAAATTTCAAAAATGCGTAAATACTGTAAATATAAAGTAAAACTTGACTAATTTCATCACGTATGTTTGACCTTTATGGCATTATAATAGCTATTTTTCGTGATCCGGTTGAAACGCTCCACTAACAACACTCGTTCTAGCATTTTTCGGAGCAGAGAGCTACGTGATTGGTTCTAGGGCACATGTGACCCTTACTTCCTTCCGTCGCAGACGACAGAAGTAGAATTTCTACTCGTTTCTTCGCGCTCGTACTGTGTGATACTACAATACACAATATTGACTGACGTAACTTTACCAAACCCAATGTACCACTTCTTAATGACCACTGCATTGTATAATTTATCGCACAAAGAGCGAAGTTGACAGTTTTTGTCAAATAAGTTGGTGCAGTCCTCATAGTAGAAGTTTAGACTGTGGCTGCTCTACCACTTAACCCGCAAAACTATTCTTTTTTATTATTATTATTTTTTCTATATTATGTCAGTGGAAATGTTTAGCATTTGAAAACTCTTCACATCAGGCCCATGCTCAGGATTTTTTGAGGGGGGCCAGACCCATAGGCGAATTTTCATAAATTTTCTCTCATATTATACACTGTCTGTGTGTGTGTGTGTGTGTGTGTGTGTGTGTGTGTGTGTCTATATATATATATATATATAGGATAAAAGGAAGGAGGGCCACAAGGGCTAAATAAAAATAAGCGAAAGAGGAGAGAGGAAACACTCACCGGACACAGAAAAAAAATTGTTGACAGTGCCACAAAAAATATATAGATGGTTCTTTCGCCAGGCTTGTCGAAAACTGTGAGTGGTGGGGGGGGGGGGGTTGGTTGGGGAAAGATGGTGGTGAGGGTAAGGATAGGGGATGAGGGGCGTTACTGGGTGGCCTTGTTCAGGCCTGGGGGTGTGGTTGCATTCATGGTCGATATGTAGGCCCTCTCCCATCTTCTACGTATTGAGGTGTTGGTGGATTGGGGCAAGGAGTGGACGATGGCTACCTGGAAGCAGTCGTTAAAAGGAATATTGTGGTGATTGGTGTGAATGGCAACAGCAAAGTCCAGGTTTTGGGTAGAGGAGTGGTGGTTGGTGATGCGGAGGTTCAGGGCTGTGGATGTTTCCCCCAGGTAGAAGCTCCCACAGATGTTGCATGTGAGGATATAAATTAGGTTAGAGCTGTAGCAGGTTCCTTTGGGGTAGAGGGTGAATTTGCCGGTGGCAGTGTGGATCTAGAGCAGGGGTTTCCAACTGGCGGCCCGCGAAGCCAGTTTGGAAAATACATTAAGTTTATGTATTTTTATTAAAATACGTTCTATTTTTACTGAAGGAACAGTTTCAGAGTAAGGACTTCCTTAAACAACTGGCGTTTATAACAGATATCACAGGTCATCTGAACGAACTGAACTTGAAACTGCAGGAAAGAAACCAGCTGGTGTCAGATTTAATGGGAAACATAAATGGGTTTCGTAATAAACAGAAGATTTTCAAAGTTAATTTGGAGAGGAATTACCTGGTCCATTTTCCAAGCGTCGGCGGCTAGCAGAAGATGAAGAAACACTGGACATTTTTTTAATTCAGTGCAAATATTAAAGAAATAATGGATGAGTTTGACTCCAGATGAAAGATTTTGAAGAACTTAAAGCAGCATCCAGCTATTTAGCAATCCTCTTGGCGTTAACATCGAAGAACAAGAAGCTTCTCTCCAACTTGAATTGTGTGATTTGCAAGGCGACGTGTTCCTTCAAACTGGCCAAGAAAAGGGGCCAGAGTTTTTCAAATACCTTTCAAACGAACGCTTTCCAAACCTTCGTAGTTTTGGGCAAAGAATGACATCGATGTTCGGCAGCACATACACGTGTGAAAGGGTTTTTACTTCAATGAAGTTCATCAAGAAACGCTACAGAAGTCGATTGGTAGATTCTTCACTGCTTCACCTTCTGAGACTTTCAAATACAGAAATTGAAGTGAATATTCCAACGTTAATAAAAGAAGCAGATCGGCCTCAATTTTCATATTGAACACTTAGTATGAAGGATTCTTATTTGTATGGTGTGTTTTTCATTTCTTTCAATTCATCCATAAGTATTGGGTTTTTGTGAAATAAATTGTAATTATAAAATTTTGATTTGTGATTCCATTGTTTTTAATGCCTAATTTTAGAAATTTAGGTCATGCGAAAATAAGTACTACATTCTCAGTCAGTACTTACAATTTTTGTAATTTTCAATCCCCCCAAAATGCGGCCCGCCAATCAACTGCTGGATATAATTTTGGCCCTCGGACCTTTTGAAGTTGGAAACCACTGATCTAGAGGGTGTGGGATATTTGTTTAGTGACCAGGGTGGAAGGATATCCACGGTTGGTCAAGGCTTGGTGTAAGCGGAGGTTATATTTCTGTCGGGAGGTGGCTGAGGTGTTGAGGCGTTGACCTCTGATGGCCAGGGAGAATGGGATGGCTTTTAACGACAAAGGAGAAAGTCTGTCCAAAAACAACCTATTGATTTGCGCAAGGACAAAATCGAAATTCGTGCAAAATTTGAAAAACTATCAACGTAATTTTTGTAAGTTTTTATACGTTCAAATTCAAAAAAATCATGGCTCGAGGGCGGGGGGGCATGGCCTCCCTGCCCTCCCTTGGGTACGGACCTGCATCAAATCGAATGGTCTCTGAACAAAATTATTTTAAGATGTTTATCATTATTTTCCAGATGCAATAAACAGTGGTCTGAATTACTAATCTGCACTGTTACGTCAGTAGAGTGTACGATAGTTGGATCATCAACCCACCTCCGTGTCAGAGTGTTTTGCACAGCGCGCCAAGACGACAGAGGTCCCTGGTTCGAATCCCGGCGTAAGCACGGGTGTTCTTTGTGAGTGTTCCTTCATCAACTTCATCACTCATATTCATATATTCATATATATAAAAAAGGTATAAAACACCAGAGTTCAAAACATTTGTGGCATAGTGAGGCATCTAATTTTCTAGCTAAAACATGCATGGGTGACGTTTGATTGGAAACCCCAGCTGACTTCAGGCAAATAAAATACCTGTGGGGAATAATTCCATAAGTAAATTATTAAGCAAAAAAGAATCGACCCTTCCTTCGGACTTGGCGTTCCCACCCGAAATGCCAATGCTACGCCACTGATTATAATTATCTATAACATCACTTCTTAAAATATAATGCTTAGTGTTGGTATGCTGCTTAATTTAAAGCAGGTGAATCATTTGGAACAAAAATATATCGAATCCGAATTTCTAACTTCTTGTCACAGGAAAATTTTACTTGAACAAGTTGTATTTGCACTGAAGATACAATTCACGTAATTATTGTTATGGGTTACTAAAATAATTATATTTACCCCAAGAAAACTAGGGGGCAAATACAGCGTGTCCACAAAAACACTCCTCGATTTTATTTGGTTATAAAATGAAAACTTTGAGGAATATTGTGTTCATTTTTTGGGTAAACGTGTAAAAACTCATAAAGTTTCATGTGATTGAATTTCATTACAGACACTCAATGTGTGCCCCACCTGTCACACGGCAAACATCTAGGCGATAATCGAGCTCATTCCAGACTCTGGAAAGCATATCGGGCGTGATTGTGTTTACAACTTCTGTGATTCTGTCCTGCAGAATTTCAATGGATGCAGGTAGGGGAGGTACGAACACTATGTCTTTGATATACCCCCACAAGAAAAAATCGCAAACACTAAGGTCAGGTGACCTAGGAGGCCAGGGAAGAAACACCTGATCATGGCGTCCAGCACGACCTATCCATCTGTTTGGCAGGACCTCATTGAGAAAGTTACGGACGTTACGATGCCAGTGTGGTGGTGCCCCATCTTGTTGGAAAAGGTAGTCACTTACCTCAGTAAGTTGAGGCATCAACCAGTTTTGTAACACATCCAAGTAACTGTCGCCGGACACAGTTTCGCCTTCAAAGAAAAAAGGACCATAAACTCTCTGTTCAGATATGGCACAAAACACATTACACTTAGGAGAATCACGTTGTATCTCCAGCGTGGCGTAGGGATTCTCCAATCCCCATATCCGCACATTGTGTCTGTTTACCTTACCATGCAGGTGGAAGGTTGCTTCATCACTGAAAATGATCTTCGACAGAAGATTGTCATCATTTTCCATTAACTGCTGGAGATCCGAACAGAACTGCTGTCGCTTTGGATGGTCTTCAGGTTTTAACTTCTGCACCAGTTGCAGTTTATATGGCTGAAAGTGCAAGCGTTTTCGTAACACCTTGCTAATCGTACTTTTTGGGATTTGTAGTTCAATACTCGCTCTGCGCACTGACTTTTTGGGGCTCCGAACAAAGGTTTCACTCACACTCTGAACAACTAGCTGTGGGACTGTCGGTCGGCCAGAGTGTCCTTTCCGCTTGTCACAGATGCACCCTTCTTCGACGAAATCCTTGTACCACTTCAAAATGGACTTGTTCGAAGGTGGTTCCACACCAAATTTACGCCTGAACGAACGTTGAACAGACACGACACTCTTTGTTGTGTGTAATTCTAACACACACCAACTTCGTTGCTGTTTTGAAAGCGCCATCTTGAATTTACTGCCCTCTAGCGGAAAAATGGGTCAATTTCACAACCTGTAGGGAATAAACAAAAGTATTTTGAGTTACTACACCTTCTGACATAATACTTACAAACATATTGCAAAAAGTTTTCATTTTATAACCAAATAAAATCGAGGAGTGTTTTTGTGGACACGCTGTATATTATATTATCGCCCTGAGCTTAAGAATTTCTAGCTAGGGTTCTGTAATGTCTCGTGAAACAATAATTGAATCGGTCATACAGCTGGATGCTACTTGGTTTGCAAAGGTTTAATTTTCTATCTTTATCTTAGGTTGTGTAACAATTTGTGTTAAATACTCAAATTATAAGTTTTATAAACCCACTCACAAACACTATTTATATGTATATTTACATAATTTAATTTATTACATTTAACCAATGTGCTAGCTCTAAGTTCTCAAAAGGAGGCACTTTATCCAGACTTCGTAAATCTAGCTCCATGAAAGTCAACTTTAGATCCATTTAAGGTGAAAGTTAGCTCTTTAATGCGCATCAGGTTTGGCAACACTACCAGGATGGCCGTAGGAGGCAAGGAGAAATGCATTACGCTTATGGGAGTATTATTTTATTTGTTCTCTTGGGAATATTAAACGTGCGATGATATAGAAAAAGATATCAACGGAAAGAGGACAGATTGAAGATATAATTGTCAAGCGGAAAAGTCGAAACTTCCATTTGATTAGCTGTAACTTGTAGTTGAAGTTGTGTTTTTCTCCATAGACGCTTCTAGTTGCAACACGGGGAGAAAGTTATACTCCCTTGTACAACGTTTTTTTTTTCTTTTTTTTTACCAGTGCCCATTCGGACGATATTGAAATAAATGCCCAACTGGTGCTCAAAAGAGTAAATTTTCGGTAGCAAGCTAGTGTGTCCATTGCTCAACGTGCTCGACCACCTCAGATACATTTTGATTTAACGAAAGATAGCTATCAAGATTCTGATAATTTGGATTTAGATTCTGCATGTGCACTAGACCAGACTGGGCGTATAAAGAAAAACTTCACGACGTTTCATACACTATTTTTAGATGAAGTGGAGATCAACGCACTATGAGCAATCTGCTGCGTGTATGTGCGGGATGTAATTCTTGCCGTATTTTTTTTTTTTAATGACGGTGGACAATTTGCTTGATATAATCATCCAGAAGCGATCCTATAGGGTGGGCTCTAGACCAGTGGTTCTCAAACTGTGGTACGCGTACCCTCAGGTGTACATGAACGATTTGAAGGGGGCACGCGATCAGCTCGGAAGAGAAATGTCGAGAATACCCACACGACAACATTTTTGCTGCAGGTGTGTAGAGCAGCAGATTTAATTGTTTCAGACTTCATAGCTTTAACGCTCAACAGGAAAGTATGGATCAATTTGTCACTGACACTCTTTATCTTTATTTATAAGTTTTGTAATAAAATACTCGTTCGAAATCTATAATAGGCTAAATTTGGGGCCGAATCTCCGCTTGAAAGTTTCAATTGCACAACCAGACATCAAGAAACTGTGTCAGGTTATGCAGGCACATCCTTTTCACAATAAACTCTGGGGATTTACAATAAAAACTCCAAAATTGGGCTTGATAGTTGGTTTAGAAACTTATTTTTGTTCTTTCTTTTATATTTCAATAACTCTGAAAAAATATAAGAAAAATAAAGTTTTTTTATACTTCTGAGCATACATGTTTTCACATTTTTATTCTTGTAACTAATCGTGAAGATTGTAAACGTAGAACACCCAATAAAATAATAAACGTATTATTCTAATGTTTTCTTGTTTACCATCTTTCCACATGCAGCCCGAGTGCCATTTTGCTCTATTGCAGATACACGCCTCCAACATATCAAAAACACCCTACCAATGAGGTAGCCAAAAAATTGCCCAAAACCCACTATTCGGAGAAAACCTATGGTGGGGGTTCACTAGACGTTTAGTTACGACTAATGGGTACAATGAGAAGAAAGTTTGAGAACCGCTGCTCTAGACCATCGTGAATTATTCTTAGCTTGCCCTCCTGCCCACCCAAGTACCACTTTTATAACCGTTTATTGTGGAGCAAAACAAAGAGAGAGAGAGAGAGAGAGAGAGAGAAGAGAGAGAGAGAGAGAGAGAGAAACAAAGGAAGACAGAAACAAAATATAAGTGCAATAAAACCTCGTTAATCCGGACGAATGGGGGGATAAGTTGACCGCTTTAACGAAAGTCCGGATTAACTGAAATAACCTAAAAGAACAGTAGAAAGTGCACTAAAACTCCCGTTTATAGCAACAAAACACGTTTATTATGGTGTATTTAATAGGCATAGGCCTAAATACACTATACAGTACAGTACAAAGTCTGCGGGAAACAGAATTTCATCATTGGTTGACTGCCTTTTCTTTGGGAAGGTCTCTTGTTGACTTCTAGCCACATTTAAAACCTTGCATTCTGCTTTTTTTTGCCTTTTGCCTATCCGGATTAAGCGAAGTCCGGCTTATCGGGGTCCGGATTAACGAGGTTATACTGTATATAGAAATATGTCAAGAACGAGAGGAAAAAAGGGATAGCAAAAAATGGATTGAGGTAGAGAATGATAGAAAGCCAAAGAAAAAAAAAATAAAGAGCCAGAAAGAGAAAAATAAGTCATGAAAGAAAGGAAGAGTGAAAGGAAGATGGAAATATAACAGAGAAAGAGAAAGAGAGAGAGAGAGAGAGAGAGAGAGAGAAAGAAGAGAGGAAAGAAAAAAAGGAAAGAGTTTTGTAGTCTTGAATAAGACCGAAGAAACAACATCCTCAACTTTCGCTCAACCTTGTAAAAGGATCAGACGTAGCAGACTGTCCGTTTCGCTGCCTCTCCACCCATTCTTTTCTCGCGTCGTCACTGCACCCTTAAGTCCACCTGAACGATATTCCCTTGCGACCTCGGTCATCCTAGCATTCAACTGCACTACAATAAAATGTCCTTCAACGAATCCAGTTATTTATGTAACGGGTTTCGCCATTTTCGCGCCATTCCGTCCATCAGGAAAAAAAAAGATAAACAGTAACGCAGCGTGGATGTTGAAAATTCCACAAATAATTACCTTCCTCTTTACGTGGAAAGGCCACAGAACTGAAAATGCGTAAATCCTTGGTGATAATCGTCATGGGAACGCACCATTCTTAGTAAAGTGGAAGGGGGGGGGGGGGATTACGGAAGAGTGAAAACTGTTTCCCATGGTTTACGACAGACTGTAGTATCACTCACGAAAGAATTTACTCCTTCCTTTCCAAGTATATTGTCACATGGCACGATTCATTCTCAAACGTCTAGCTCGACAATGCTTGACACAAGAGGAAAAAAAGTCGCCCTTGACTAGCAGCTCAGCAGACCCTCGACCGTCGCTTGTAAAATTCCAGTCGTCTCCTTGCATATCACATCAGTCGACACGTTGAAACTAACCTGATGCTGAATGCTGGTAAAGATTCGAATTATTTGTTTATATTATTCCATGTAGCCCTTGCAGGAGCGTCATCGAATAGGAATGAGGAATTTTCGGAAACAGCGTTAGAAGAACAAAGAAAGTTAAAAAGTGAAGAGAGAGAAGAAAAGAGAAAAAGATGTAGAGTAAGATAGAAAAGTGAGTAAAGGAAATAGAAGAAAGAGAAAAGCAAAAGAAAGTCAGAGAGATAAATGAAGAAAGAAAAAGGGAGAGAGAAAAATAATTAGAGTAAAAGAAACAGAAGAAAGAAAAACAGTAAAAAGAGAGAAGAAAAAGGAAGAGTGAAGCAAAGTGACAAATAGACTAAGAGAGAAATGAGAGTAAAGGAAATGGAAGAAAGAGCAGAGAAGAAAGAGAGATAAGAAATAAAGAAAGAAGGAAGAGAGAAAATAGAGTAAAAGAAGCACAAGAAAGCAAACCAGAAAAAGGGAGAGAAATGAGAGAGAAGTAAAGTAAGAGGGAAAAGAGAGTAAAGAAAATAGACGAAAGAGAAAAGCAGAGAAGAAAGAAAGAGTGAAAGAGGTAGAAAGAGAGAGAGCGTTGAAAAAAGATTCTTACTCAATGACCATCAAAGAGTCACCTGGTGAGCGAGTAATAATTAATTAATATCCTTGAGTCCACCCCATCCGGAATTCTCTGACGTCGGCGTGAGCCTGTGCAATGTGAACCGTCAGGTGGGATTAGGGTGGTATCTTGGGAATAGCTGGGAAATGTTCCTATAGTTTAACATGGCGACAATGAGGCAGGTGGAGGTGTGATTCGTAAATTTTAAATTAAAGTAAATTTTCTTTCTGAGGGGATAGCATCCGCTCATTTTGATAATTTCACTTTACTCGATTGTACAACAAAAAGAAAATATTTATATTGACAACTTATTTAAGGATTCTAGAAAGAGTAGAGTGGAAAACTATCTGAAAGAACTGGATTGTGGATCAGTAGGCTCATTAAATAAAACGAAGATTCTCGAATTAGGAAATAGTTTGGTACTAATTTGCAAGTTATAAGAAAAACTCTTCCGTTTTTTATAAAAAATGTAATGTGAAAGTAAATGTTATTTTGATTTGATTTAGTTTATTTTACTTCGCGTTTTGTGCCTCTTGGCTAATTTGCGAAGATGGGGATGAGTGATGAAATTGAGGAATGGACATTCACAAACAACCAAGCCCGACCGGGATTCGAACCCGGGACCCTTGGCGTCGCAGCGCGATGTGCTAACCACTCGGCCACAGGGTCAGGGAAAGTAAATGTTATATGTGTGAATATATGGATGTGTGTGTTTGCGCGAGCTTCGCATATGTTGTCTATATAATGGACAGTACGACGATCTCGCAACCGAAGCTCCCTAGTTCGAATCCCGCCCGAAGCATGAGTCCCTTCATCAGTTTCGTCTCAATACCCATTCTCATCTTCGCGATTACCTAGAGATTGAAGAAAAGTAACGCTAAACAACAAAAATACAATACAAAGATAATATAATATACGAAAGTGATATTTACTTCCTTGCAAAAAACTAATTTTAAAAACGAGAATATCGATTATTGAGTTCTTGCAACACGTGAAGATTCTCAGTCCATTTCCCATGCTGCACTTCTTTCGTAGTCTCCAGCCTTGAATGTGTCCTTATATCGTGCATTCTAAGTATGTTAATATGTTTCTCACACATGTAGCCGCGCTCGCTCTGTTGGCTGTTCCAATTCTCATTCCTACCTTTACAATTAATACCAATCCCCTGCCCCTTCTCCCTCCTGTTCACTCCGCAAAACCTTGTCTACTTCCTTTCCAGTTTCTTCTTTTCTGCATTTCGCTCACCAAGTGAGGATTCATAACTGTGGACATATTCGTTAACGTTTGGATAGTCAAAGTACTGATAACATGTTTTTTTTTATGATATATTTTTATCCTATGTATGAAAATCTTGCAATCTAGTCTTTGTTTATTGGGTTTTACAACATAAATCGAGTTTCAAACTTTTCCCTAACAACTAAAGATTAAATTAAATGCAAGGTGTTTTGTTTTTAAATCTAACTCCTGGCTTCATTATTTATGATTTCGAACACAGGTGTGATGAATCAGTAGTTTTTATAGAGTTATGGTATCAAGAATATATTACTTTTCAATGTAAAAGTGAAGTTTTATTTCTGATAAATCCATTTGCACTAAGTATATTCTGCAACCAGTGAATAATTCATATTAGTTAAGTTACTGTATTCCGGAGGGGGGGGGGGGAGAAGGTAGAGATAGCCTGACATAGCTCTATGAGCGTCCCACAATGGCAGAGGTGGGATCTGATTGTTGATGAACTAGCGGTATGCTGTCCGCCCAGCTGAAGGATCCGCAAACCAATGACAGGTGCGACCTCCATTCATATTGGATGTTAGGCACAGAGTTAACAAGAACTCTATTCTGCGTTCATATAGAGGTTCTGACATGCAAGTGATTATTACTTAGTAATTGCTAAATTAGATAAATACTCTCAATAGTAAATTATGAAAAACAAATAAAAAATGGATTCAGGAAAGTTTACATACTTAAGAAAGATTACATTATCAAATAGATTTAACATTTTGCAAGATCTATACGATAAAGAAAACTTCAATGAAACAGATATGGATAAGATAAGAAGTTGGAATATATACGTGACGTACAGTCACAGTAACAATTAAGACATCATAAACCAAAAGAAAGTAAACCAAACTAAGGTGTTTAAAGGACTCTAATGCTATGAATTTAAATAGCTATAGTGGAATAAAACGTGTAGTTACTCGCACTTTCAGAAATAAAAAGAGATTATTTAAAAAGCAAAATTTATAAAATTGAAACAAAAAAAAAGGAGTAAATGAGTTTAGAAAAGGATGGCAACCTAAAATAAATTTAATAAGATATAAAAAAGGCAATATTATTGGCTACTCCAAATGATATTTTGAATAGGTGGGAAAATTACTTCAATGATTTGTAAAATGTACGTACGTACAGTCACGGACACTCCTGGGTGTAACAATACCATTGAAAGCAAATTGTGTCGTTACAACCGTATCAGGAATAAATGAAATTCACACAGGTGAACTTTCAGTTCAAAACCTGGCATTGACGAAGTTAAACATGCTGGTAAAAAGTTGAAAAATAACAAAGCACCTGTCACTGATTTCATACCAGCAGACTTCATGAAATATGGTGGAAATTCATCAGCCTCGTTGGTCTGCAACGAGCAGGTAACACTATGAAGACTTGGTTCGAAACCCGGTTAACGCAACAATATTTGCGACTCTACTTTCAACCATCCTCAATATCCATCCTCATGGTCGTGGTTAACCTAACGTACAAATAAATTAAATAACAGCATCTACCATGTTGATTTCACTTAGTTTAATTTACTATTACGTTTCCTCTTCTAACAATTATAGAAGTATAAGGTACTTTGCATGAAACGACACGGAAAATCCTCAGCTCGGAATGAAAATAAATATAACGAATGCTCTCCCATGAAGAAACCTCTACTTATCGCACACAAAATACCTTATCGGTATCAGTACCCATTTTTTCCTGATTACGTGTCCTCGTTCTTTTCTGTAACTATTATCTTTGAAGTGGACACGTGATTCGACGATACTCGAAACATCCAGCATGTGAAATGCGTGGATTCCGAGCGAGTCCATGTGATGACATCATCGACACTTCTGTTCAATCACTTCTCCCTCGAAGGTAGAAACCATAAGGCTAATCACTGACGCTGGGATTTTTATGATCTAAAAATCACTAAAATTATAAAATGCACTTAGCTTATACTTAAAATTTCCATAAATATGCCTTAAGTATTTAAAATATGCCCCCAAAACAATATACATTTCTAGTTATGTACGAGTACTTATTTTCTTCACGAAGTGAATTATTTGAGTAAGAATAAAAACAGAAGAGAAACAAAAATTATAAAATTTGAAAGAATGTAGGAACGTTTACTTTACTCCAAATATCAATACCACGTGCGAGGATATTTTCATGTAAGTGGTTCAGAATTGCGGCG
The DNA here is from genome assembly GCF_977018435.1 of Lepisma saccharinum. Taxonomy (NCBI): domain Eukaryota; kingdom Metazoa; phylum Arthropoda; class Insecta; order Zygentoma; family Lepismatidae; genus Lepisma; species Lepisma saccharinum. The sequence goes on from NW_028143315.1 coordinate 94,339, forward strand.
ACTTGCAATATACAGTGTGCTTTAAAAGCCCTGCAGGATTCTAAAAACCTACAACTTTTAAAGTAATAGGTTTATTACAACGAAATATTGTTTGTTACACAGAGGAAACTTTAATGGCTAATTTATACAAATTTTCAAATGTAAATACACTCATTTTGGCTTCTGTACTCACAGCTAGTATAATCGTCCATGAGACTTTTTGTTGAGTTCAGTTCATGTGTGTTTGTGATCGTCCGTTCATCAATTCATCTCATTACCACTATCCTCATCTTCGCGATTAGCCAAAAGTGTCATAAAAGGGACATAGAATAAGTCAAATCAAATCAATCAATTTTCAAATATTAATGACAGTCTATTGCCAGCCAACGAAGCGTTGCACCTACAAGCTTAATTCAACTTCGTCTGACACAAGATATAAAATAAAATAAAGTTCCTCGCACGTTGAAGAAGCAAAAATACGTTAAATATGATTAGAATATACAATGTCACGCAGAATATGGTCAAGTATGCATGCATATATGTTCATGTGAACTCTGCTGGTTCAGAAATATATCACCTTGCCAATATGAATGAAATTACTAGCCCTATCGATTACTCGGAACTCCTGATGACGTATCGCTTTGTAATCAAGGGATTCCGGGTTCGATCTCCAGTTTAGGCACATTGTATCGGATATCACTTTGATAGCCAAACATTAGTCTAGTTTGTTTCATGTCCACCTTATGCTCAGACAGGCTAACCGAGAACTAAAGTCTTGAAGTGTGCAATGTGCCTCCACCGTGGATCGAACCCGGACCCCTTGATTACAAGCCGCCAACGTTACTACTACACCATCGGAGAGACCCTTTCATATAGTGAGCCGCACTCAGCATCTCGGGTAAAAAGTTCACGTGAAGAAATCTCTCTCTCCCTCCCTCCCTCTCTCGCTCTCTGTCACACTCCCTCCCCACACACACTAAGAGGACATCACACAATCAAATAGCCTACTAATTAAAATATGCATCCAAATAACAAATACCGCAATAACTTTCTGAACACATGACGTGCCTTATGAACTATCCTTTATGTTCTTGCATCGAAGGTCATTTCTGTTTTTTATTATAGCAATTTGCCCGAACTTTGCATGCCAGGATGTTCCGTAATGATTGTAATTTTGCTTCTTTAGTTTTGATTACTGTACTGCGTGCGTGCGCTGGCTGTTCAGAAATATCAATTTGATGCATTTAATTCAAGCATGCGAACAAATGGTGTGACAAGGGTACAAAGGGCACACAAATAACCTGAGTGTGCTGGGAACAATCGTCCCTCCCAACGGCCAACATCAAGTTTCTGTGACATACAATATGCCTAAAATTATTGGTGATTAAAGTGCTTTGCTTTATATATGTTTTGTTTTCACTTTTTCCCAGAGTCTAATTCTTGTTCATTTTTCACTTTATATCGCACATGTATATCGTTACGTTTATCGGATAAATTATGGTAATGAGGAAAGAAATGAAAAGAACATCCATACCATCATTACCCGGGTTTCTAAACCAGAGGTAAATTGTGCAATGCAAACGATAATTTATAGATAAAGCCATAAGGGTTTTTTATGTAATAATCTATAGTTTATTGATTTTTATTGATTTACTTTATTTTACTTCGCTTTTATGCCACATTTGGCTAATTGCGAAGATAGGAATGAGTGATGATATGATAAAATTGATGCATGGACACTCACAAACACCCATGCCCAGGCCGGAATTCGAACCCGGGCCACTGGCGTCGTAGCGCGATGTGCTAACCATTCTTTTTTTTTCTCTCAAAGGAATACCCCTATTCGGCAGTATCCTCCGTCATTCACACATTTCTCAAACTTTCACACATGTCAATTTTCACTATTCTCGTTTTTACACAAACATCCAAGTCAATCGAAGCCGGAACCCATGGCTTTGTAGCGCGCTGTGCTAGCAACTCTCCGATGGCGCAGTGGTAGTGTCGTCGCCTTGTAATCAAGGGATCCTGGGTTCGATACCCCGTGGAGGTACATAGTGGTTCGGATCCCACTTTAAACTGTAGGTCCAGTCCCGATTAGCCTTACTGTGCATAAAGTGGACTTAAAACACCAAATCAATCAATCAATCAATCCGCCACGGAAGTTGACGGTTCACTCAGCCACGTGGACCGGCTTATAATCTATAGATTTTACCTACACTAAAGATAATGGTTCGAGATAAATTATATGTAATTTATGTTGAGGCATTATCTTCAGTGCAAGTAAAATGTAATATGAACATAGAAAAATAGTTCAAGAAACAGTTTGGCCCCTGACTTAATACAAAGTCTTTATACTGGAGTTAAGTTGCTCACGAGACTAGACGAGACAGACTTTGGTCTGTCTCGTCTAGTCTCGTGACAATGCCGTCTAGTATCGAAAATACTAGTTTGTCTTGTCTCAAATACGAGACGAAACGAGACTTCGGTCTGTCTGTTTCGTCTCGTGAAAATGATCTGTTCCATAAAATTCGACGACCCAAATGTCTGTCGTTGGGTCGACCGCGACAGGAAATTAGCGAAACGAAGGCTGAAGACTGAATTGAAAAAGACTTGCCTTGCCAACATCCTTTTCAAACCGCAAGATTCCGTTCATTGGCGCGTGGAGATATATTCTGATATGCAGTCATCAGTCGGTCGTGCTGTGATTTAGATACGTGCCAACCGAGCATGACGATGCACCGAGAGCCTCAACAAGTGGCCGACACCGACCAACTCTTCACGCAATTTGCACGTATCGTGCCTGTTCCTGCAAGACATGAAGAGGTCATAAACCTTTTCCCCAGCACGTAGAATGATTAGCGCTTGTGTAGTGCGCTTGCTATCTTTACTTCCAACTGTTCTCGCTTGGAGGCGTTTGTTAGACAAGATTTAGCTGGCATTGTCTGGTTGGTTTATATATTACTAGCCGATTCACCGGCGTTGACCGGGCATTTATTTATCCCAATCTTGTATTAGACAGGAAAATAATGAATTCTAACTATAGTGTAAAATGCAACTAATTTTAAATGTGATCGCGAATGTCACCAATTAGCTTAGCGACTCCGAAAACTATGGATTCGACACTAATCTAGGTCATTTGTGGCATTTTTTTTTCACCCCGTCTCACCCCCCCATGCCGATAGGTGATAAACTTGGAGTTAAACGGCATTTAGAGCGACTCCGAAAACTATGGATTCCACACTATTATCGGGCGTTTTCGCAACACAAAGTCATATCAGCCTGAATGTTAGACAACCCGAGAAACACTATCGTTGTGCAGGATTGCATAGAGTCACGGATGTTTGTGTGGAATTTAATATCGGTCGTTTTCGATTATTTTTACATGTGACCCTAGGGGTGCCAGGGGTGTCTTACCCCCAAAGTATTTTTTCCAGATTGCAAGTGATACGTGTACCAAGTTTCGTTGAAATTGCTCCAGGCGTTCGAGAGTTATGCCGGAACAAACATACATACACACACCCACGCACATACATCCATTTTTAAATATATAGAAGATAGATTCTGTCGAGATCAGCGTTAGTTAGAAAAAGTTCCTCGAACCTGATAGTCCCGTTCATTGTCATATTTAAATCTCATTAATATCCTTTGTTGACATACAAATTCATATTCATTAAATTAATTCCCATAACTTATGATTGATGCAATTGCTTTGCCGTGTTTTCAGGTACTATAGCTACACACGTCTTGCTAATGAGGTAGCTTGCTGCTCAATAACACCATATTTGAAAAGCATAACTATTCAACCGATACGAAATTGATTCTATTTAAGTGGTAATTATTTTATATTTCTTCCGTGTTTTCTTTCATTCTTCTTCATTGTAAGATTATCTAATCGAGGGTACAAATGTGTGAATATGATCAATATCACGCTGTAAAGTACAGTGGACAATTTGTCCATCATTCTGTTTTCGGCAATTTGAGAGTTTTGAATCGAAATACAAGATACGCCCATAAAGAAACCGAACTGTCAAAAAAAAAAAAAAAGAAACAAACCAAATAAAAAGGTACCGTATTCTGGCAACTGCAAAGAGCTATATCTTCTAAACTTCCCGTCAGTGTATGTTTCAACCTGTTACAGGCAGTCGGTATCGGGGCAAGCGTGCGTCAGATGCAGATACTGTGCAGGCGACGTACAAAATACGCGCACCAAGATGGAACAACGTTACAGCATAAAGTTTTGTTACAAATTGGGTAAATCGTTTACCGAAACGTTACAGATGATACACTGGCCGTATGCAGCATTATCAAGAACCTAGGTGTATGACTGGTACAATCGTTTCAAAGGCGGACGTGAAAGTGTCGAGGATGAACCAAGATCAGGACGCCCTTCAACGTCAAGGAATGACGACAATGTGGAGAAAGTTCCCAAGGACTGATCCACCATGAATTTGTCCATAACCAAACAATCAATCAGTGGTATTATAAGGAAGTGCTTGGTCGACTCAAAAATAGGATGAAGCGGGTTAGGAAGGACCTCTGTGATTCTGGCCAATGGTTTCTGTTAAACGATAATGCTCGGCCTCATACCGCAATGTCTGTACAACAATACCTTGATAAGCATTCAGTGACAGTGATCAATCACCTTACATATTCTCCGGACTTATCGCCTGCTGATTTGTTAGTTTTTTCCAAGCTTAAGATGGCTATGAAAGGGCGAAGATTTGACGACGTCGCGGAAATTAAATTAAATGTTACGCGTATTTTGCGAACATTTACTGTCAATGACTATCAACAGTGTTTCCAAGACCTGTACAAACGCTGGTCAAAGTGTATTGCCTCCTCTGGTGATTATTTTGAAGGTGATAAAGCCATTTGTTCACAATAAAGTTAGTTTTTATTTTATGGGCGAACCTTGTATAAACGTCACTGGGAAGAGGCTTTAGCATTGCACTATTCCATCCCTTAAAAAGTCATAGGTTGCAAAATGAAAAATAAAGACGAACAATTTGTCTCCTATTATCTTAGCCGATTGTGCCTACAACTAATTCGTTGGCCATACACGTACAATTTGTATAAACAACAGAAGAGGAATTAGTTGAATCAGAATATACTGTACAGTGGTCGTATGCACAAGTATTGCTCGTCAAATTGTCCATGAAAGGGGCCCCGGGTAGATACACAGTGGAGGCACATAGTGGTTCGGATCCCACTTTAAACTGTAGGTCCAAGCCTGATTAGCATTTCTGTGCATGAAGTGGACTTAAAACCCGAACTCAATCAGTCAATCAAATTGTCAATGACTATTTTCATTAATTTTTCTCTTGCATCCTACGTGTTTTTAAGGATGGAATGCTGGTGCAGAGGTTATGGACAGCTTATATGGTGTTTTGATTCAAGTCTTGAAGCTCTCATTGCTTGAAACAAATAGAATAAACATGGACGATTTGCTTGTTAATACTTATGCATCCTACTCTACAATTCGGCGGAAACGATAATGATGGCGAAATTGTCCATCGCTATTTTCGTTGTTTTTTCTTCTCTACCCTATGTTTTTTAAAGGAATAAGGTTTCACAGATACCAGAGCATTTCTCGCATTTTTGTTTCAATTCTTCGACATCACATTATGGACAATGGAGTGAATGAACATCGTGGTGAAGACTTTGACCACTATTATCTTTGCTGTCGACTGTACCGTGTAGTAGGGCTACTCGAAGTTAACTTTGGCAGTGGCCAGTGTGGTATCCAATCTGGAGTTGGATAATTTATGCATATTATACCCACTGTTGCCTCATATATTCTTAAAGAAATAAAAATAACGAACTATGGACTGAAGGCAAGATAGCATAGTACTGATAAGGTAACAAAAAATAGCTCGGAGTTGGGAGTGTAGAGTTGACATTCCTTACTGGTAGAATTATAACGACAATTAGAGAAATGACGAATCATAGGCGCCTTAAAGGTGAGAACTATGGCGGAGGAGACGACCCTCCCCTCCCCCCGTAACATTTAAAATTTAGTACCCTTCTCCGACCCAACTAAAATTAACAACAAATCTCTCCTATAATTCCTAAAAATCAAGCGATCACCCCGAACACGACGTCTAAAACTAACAATGAATCCAAAGGGCGAGATCCAAAAAAAGAGTCACATTGTCCTACCAGAGAATGACGTTAAACGCCGCTTTACCGAGCCGGTATAAAAAATATTGAGACATCGAAATTCAACCTATAGACTATAGAAACAATTAGGATATATTCTGAACACCGGAAATGTCGAAACACTAAGAATGCCCAGTTTTAACGTCCAGACACCAAGTTATAATGTTGAAATACCCAAAATTCTGATAATATTGAAATACTCGAGCATTCTGTACGACGCCAGGGGTCCCGGGTTCGAATCCCGGCCTGGGTATGGGTGTTTGTGAGTGTCCATTCATCAATTTCATCATATCATCACTCATCCCCATCTTCGCAATTAGCCAAAAGTGGTAAAAAAATCGAAGTAAAATAAACCAAATCAATAAACCAACTCATCCACGCATATTAACTTTACACAATACGTGCACGGGTGATATTAGTATGATGGTTAATATCCAACAACCATATTTGATTTACTTAAAGTATTTTGTTAATACATTAATTAATGAAAATGAAGGGAAAATCAGAATACTATTATGGAAATAGAACATTAAACAGATCCAATACTGACACACCACTTGCATATAGGATTAAGACAATTGTTCAACATCTGTTTCTCTACGAACGTTAATGCCTTTTGCCTTTCTATTCGGAAGATCGCTGTTCAAATATTTGTTTAGTCATTCTGAAACTTTCTCCAGTCACCCAGATGATTTGCTGGGATAGTACCTTTAACAAAGGCCATGGGCTTTTCTTTCCATTTCCTCACCTCATTTTCTTATCCATCGTACTTCCATCTCGTCGCTGTTAATCTAACGGTAGACGTCAACTCATTATCTGTTGGATCCCACTTTCAACTTTAGGTTCAGTCCCGATTAGCCTATCTGTCCATACAGTGGACTTAAAAATAGCTACTCATTATTTGCTGGTTACCTTGACCATTTTCTCTCAATCAGCCAAAAGTTCCCAAGTACACTTCTCTTTTTTCTTGCTTATTATTATTATCTTTATCGTTATCATCCTTATGATTATTATTATTATGTTGCGAATAAGCAAGAAGTTGCAATTCCTGAAAAATATAATACGCAATGATATATTTATACCTGCTTTAGTTCATCGTACTTTAATCTTACGCTATCGTAAAACCCTTTCCTTATTGCTTAACGATAAAGAATGTTGCGTTGTTCCTATTACACGCAATCAAACAATTTAACAATTTTTGTTATCATGACAAATAACGTATTTCTTTTCTGTAATCATATGAGAGAAGTGCGTAATTTGAAGACAGTCTTCCACGGTATATCTCTTTGTGCGGCTGTGAATGCTTTCCATATGTCACGCGATAGTTATTCATACCAGAATCATTCATAAGCGAATGGTTTCCGTCGAGTTTCATGTGGATATTAACCCCAGCACAATTGGCATTTCTATTGCTTCTGTCAATATGAATATTTTAAACAAAAATGTATGACTGAATTCATAGGATAATGGGGAGTATAATGCTTATCGATTAACGTTTAAGGTGACAAGGAACGAAAGGTTCTTATATAATTATTTATAACTACACACGAACTACGAAAAAATGCAATACTTCATAACGTTATTTTTGCTAGGATGAATACATACAAGTTGAGTCATCAAGTAGCGGGAAATGACGCAAGCGGAAGATATGCCTTTCTTTCATTGCAGTCATTCGATGTTCATGAAATTCGCCACAATAAAATATATTACTAATAACAAGAAGTAAGGGGCGAATACATCAAGAAGACTATTACTACAACTCTATCCCTGGAATCTGTGGAGCAAGGCCGCACATAACGGAAGAGAAGAGTATAAAGCGAGTTGGCGAAGCAAAGCAGTGCGAGCTGCTGCAAGCAACTGCACTCACTTCTCGCGCGAGTTCATTGGTCAAGTCCTCTCGAGTCACTTGGCTTAATTTCGTTCGCTTGCTCTAGACAGTGGCGTGCCCAAAAAGGGGGGTTGGTGGGGGTCATACACTCCCCTTGGCCCAGTATTCTTTTAAAAAAAGAAGAACGTCAAAGGCAGGAAAAGATGGCAAAATGAGGGCTGACTACCAGAAAAAGTGTACATAACCCCTCCATTTCGAAAATCCTTGGCACGCCACTGGCTCTAGAGATTACCTGGACAGAGCGTACCTGTTATTTTACTATTTCGAAGCCAAGTAAGACAGCTGCTTTATAATCAGCAATCCATAACCTTTCCAGTGCTCTTGGGCCTGAATTCATGGTTGGCTGGAGTCAGTTGGTGGTGTTAAGGGGTGTGTGCAGTGCCAGTGAGAGAAAGATGTGTTACACAAAAATAGACGTGTTACCGTTGGGAGACCAGCTGTAAATGCCATTACTAACTTCCAATCATTCGAAACCAAAAAGAAGTATGACTAGGCCACATTCCTATTACGTAATGCCCATGTCGAGTGTGTACACAAATTCTTGAACGTCCTCAAATTTCTCTCACTGTTGAGCACACAATAAATGTATGTACCATTGTAGGCAATATCGTTTTTCATCGTAATGAAGACCGGCCAAAACCAAGCCTATCTTTAAAGTTCAAGGATTTGGTGTTAAATCGGACTGTTCTGTAGTGTGCACACATAACAGGAAATCTGACATGTAGTTTCAAAAATGTTTTAGATTGTGGCAAGAGAAGTTCACTTGCAAACGAAGTTAGATACTGAGCGCCAACATGTTGCATATCATTTAATGCTCATACAAATATGAAAGGCAGCCATATGATTGCGACTCAGCACTTCTGAACTGAACAAAGAATAATTGTATTATATACAATTTCTTTTATATGCGTGCGTTGCACTGTCCACATCTCGTAATCGTTGCAATAGTTAAAGCAAATACATGATTTAAAACACAAAATTTTGTAGATTAAGTTACAACATATTCCATGACACTTCGTAACAACACAGCTATTCAACCTCTTTTCTACGATACTTGCGATGTCATACAAGATATGTATATTTTATACACCACAATAGTGAATATTTATACAATATGAGCATAAATGAATAAATTGGGTCAGTCATCATCGAGAACTGTATTAAGAGTACTCCTTGATCGATAGATGTCTATGAATCGTACAGACAATCTGGGCTGAGAAGATCAACACAACAATAATAGGGTAAAGACCCCGAATATGAGACCCTTTTGGTAGAATTCGATTTACTTGTTAATTAAAGCATAAACAATTTATGTTTTCTTAAAAATATATTTTGTAGGGAGTCTATTTTATGATACAAGGTATTGTAATATAAAAAAGGTAACAATCATAAATTATAAACAAAAGAATGAACACAAGTGCTACTGAGCTATTTTTATAGGGGGTACCGAATAAGAGACCCCGACCTTGTTTGGGTTATATAAATCATTTGAATCTTTGAACTAAATTATTTTTGAACTAAATGAACTAAATTATTTTCTTGCCAAACTATAAGTGAAACGAAATTATTTTTACACCATGTTTAAAAAGATTAGGCTATTCTAAAAAAGAAACTGACTATTTTTACCATGCTAAAAATACAAAACAAAATGTTCCATCTATGCTATCCTAGTAGCTGTCCTGTTGTCACCAAAATTGGTTTACTTCAAATGAAACTGTGAAAAGTCCTACATTGTGTTACACATGAAGTAGCTACCTGGTAGAAACGAAGTTTGATTTTTGCACATCGGACACACAAATGTGTCATCTGCACCACAATGAGCATGAGCCCACTTGTAACAACGTGTGCACTTTACCCACTCTTCACCACATTGATCTTTGGAATACGATGAATCACAAAATACACATTCTGTATCATCTTCATCTAATTCTAAACTGTCAGACGATTCTGCTAATGAGAAAGATTCTTACGTATCTTCACGTTTCTTTGATACATTGTGTTCTTTCGCTTTATCAATCACTGCTATATTTCTTACGTGGGAGTAGTGACCGTCTATAACCAGAAGCACAGGTTCTTGGGATGAAGATCGTATGAATTCCAAGAAATGATGAAACCTCTGAGAAAAAATGCCACTTTGAATCCATCCTGATGGGTTGCATGCTGCAATGGATCCTGTTGGTGCACCATCCATTAGGTCATCGTTCTTATTCTTGTGCGGCCAGATCACTAGAGGGGGAACATATTTTCCTACTGCGTTCATGCACAACACAACTGTGACCAATTTACCTCTTTCGAGGGACCCTAATGAAGAGTCACTCTTCTTTCCTCGAACACTGATTACTTTACTCATTCTGTGCTGTACTACTGATATTCCTGATTCGTCCACATTAAAAAGTCTGTGTGGTTTGTTTTGAATCTTCTCCAGTTCCCCTTCAAAAATATCAAAAAAAGGAACTCACACTATCGGGATTGAATCCTTTAATACGGGCAAATGACGTAGGTTCTGGACTTCGCATAGACAGTTCGGGGTGACGCTTCAGAAAACCTCGAAGCAATTTCTTGCCTGCAGCTTTCTTTTCGCCTGAAAATGAATGAGTGAGAGAATTTCTCAGGGCAAGCTGAAAAGCAATTCTTTTTATATCACTTTTTCTGAGTCTATAAAACCGCGCGTCCATTTCTGCACAATATTTCACCAACAATTCTTCAAGGTCGTTTGTCAGCACAGGTTTTCTCCCTAAGCGAACACTCACTAATGCCTCAGGTGTCTTCCCCTTGTCTCTCACGTAACGTTCTAGTCTTCCTTTGGAGACGCAGAAATAACGTGCAGCTTTCTTATAACCCAATTCGCCACTTCGAACATAATTTACAGCCTTTTTCATGCTTTCTGGGCTCCACTTTTTCCTTTGGGATGAGGCCGCTCCCTGAAACAAAGAAATGAACATTTTTTCCTAATAAATCCTAGTCTATAGCTATAGACCTACACATTTCCAAATTGGGTTAAATTTGAAAATGAGTGGGTCCAAAACATTCATCCAATATTTTAAGTACTTTATGGTTTTATGTCTTTTCTTTCGTTAGAAAAAAAATACGTCATTGAATTTATGAAAAATTGCAATACTTTGCCTTAAAATTCAAAAAAGAGCATTGAGTATTTTGGCAAATGCACATAAAACTGATACATGTAAACCGCTTTTCAAAAAATTACGTATATTAACACTTCCAAGTCTGTACATACTTGAAACACTTACTTTCATACACGAAACAAAATCGAACTATCCAAGGAACATAGACACTCACGATTACAATACCAGACAAAAAGATAACTTCCACATTCCCAAAGTGCGGCTAACTGCATTCCAAACGGGACCTTTTTACTCGGGCATCCAGTTATACAATATATTACCAAAAAGTTACAAAAATTTTGAGAGAACCACAATCTTTAAAAGTAAAGTGAAAAAATTGTTATTGGAATACACATTATATTCAGTTCAAGAATTTCAAGAATTAACTAACTTTATAAAATAAATTTAGATTGTATACACTATATAACATGTACTTTTACAGCACTAGTTCACTTCAACAAATAATTTGTCATTGTGTGTTTTACTATTATATTATGTTATATTATTATTAAAAAAATTGCCAAATTGATGTATAGATATATATATGTGCGATGTCAACATGTCTTTTGTAATGTACATGCACCAATGCCCCCAGGGGTACTATCGGTGTGAAAATTGCTCAATAAACTCAAGTTTCCTTCCCAAAAATATCATCCGATATAGTTCGTTACTTTGTGTAAAAACTACAAGAATATTCTGATCATTACAAATAACAAAAGGTAAAGATTAATAACTATTTCATTTGTAACATAATTGCAACGTAACAACCAAAATTAGGAAAAGCAATGATGAAAATCAACGTAAAATATTAGATATATTTTGTGACTCCTAATATGAGACCCTTCATTATTATGGTTGTCCTATTATGAGACCGGTCTCATATATTGAACCTCTTCCAGGTCTCATAATAGGACCTTCGTAGGGTAAACAAATGAACAACGCTATCTCTCTTACAAGTGGACGAAAACTAGCAACTAATTACACGGTACAACACACACACTCACCACTACGAAACACAGTAAAAAGGGGATCAGTAACAACTTACCTTATGCATTTTCAGCAGCTAATTTCCGAACGGCAGCAAAATTTCCATGAGCACGCTTTCTTTTTCACATTCGCTGCGTCACCAACTCTACCACAAAGAGCTCACGTGACTTCCAGTGCTATGGCGCGATTCCTCCTTGTGTTTCAGCTTCTTTCCGCTAGGGTGCAGCTCTTTGTTTACGAGATACATGGGGGTCTCATTTTAGGTGCCTATCCTCATATTCGGGGTCTTTACCCTATCTAAACAAGACCGTAAGACTGGGTGTGTTTCCTTCAGAGGGAAAAATAATAAACCCCCGCCCTCACTTCTCTGGCCTTAAACAATCCCCTTCCTGTCAAATTTAAGGGGAAAGAGGAAATGAAAAGTTAAGGTTAGTGCCCCTAGCCCCCCTTCACCTGGTCGGATTACAGAGACAGAAGACTCGTCAGAAGGCAATTAGGCAATTCAAGCTACCGATACCCGTTTCTATTAGAATACCTCAGAATGGACTTGTCTCTCAGGATGATATTTATTGCCCTGGTTCGAGTGTGGGCACGCGTTTGTTACGTGCCACTTTTAAAACTGGATATTTAAGAGCGATTAGCCACGAAACATTACTTTCTTTAAAGAAAGAAATAATTTAAAATATTAGTAATTAACTTCATAAATTTGCCTCAACTTACGTCAATCTCACATCGTGGACAATTCTCCTACTTTTGATGCGTTCATTATGCAATTGTTCTCTCTTTTTATCTATACTAGGAAAATATATTATTGCTGACTCACATCGCTTGCATTTCAACAACAATGTATTTATTGTGTTATCTGCATGAGCTAGGAGGTGGGGGAGGTACATTTCTACCCTGGAAAATCCCGTGACTGTTTCAATACATTTTCAAAATTTGCACGTTAACATACGAGGAGTGATCAAAAAGTTCAAGGGATAGTTTTAAGGTCAATATTTCCCCCAAACTTCCAGTTCATTTTTAGTGAGCGTACTTGCTTGGTGATAAAGCACCTACAGATACAGACTGTAGAGTACATTTCCAGGAAGGAGCCTACAGCATTAACAAGATTATTGTTTGTGGCTAAATGGCGAACACCAGCTCTGCTTTAATTTTCGGGTAAAGTAAAAGTAATGGGCGAAAGTGCATAATCAAAAGAGAGAGTGGTGGTTTGATCGGTTACATATATTTGTGAACTGGACATTAGGACATTAGACGTCACCTGAGGATTTTTCCCCCCTGCTGCTAGACAGTGGCGAAGATACCGACCCCGCAAGCCCTTCAATGAGAGGAAGCGAAGGGTTTCCGCAACGTTCTCTGTGCGTTCGTGAAATTTTGTATAATCCCAGATGGTGTTACTAATATGGGAAAATTCCATTTACGAACGTATGTTGCGTGTTTGTATAATTGTCAATGCATGTAATTACTGTATATCTTCTGAAGGGATGGAGGAAATAATAAAGTGTGGTTAAACGTTGCTGGGACAGCAATGCCACAATTCGAGCTGGAAATTACTGGGGGCGGGAATACTGAACTGTTTACTACCAGTGAACTTAGATGACTTACCAACAATAGAAGTTATCCGAATTGTAATATTCAACGGAAGCCACAAAATAACTTCACAACTGTTTATGTGTATCAATTATGTCAACTCTGTTATACCCACAAAAAACAAAAACAAACTTTGAATGGACATTTAAAAAGAAACCAGAATTGAATTCAAAGCGCTGTGCTGGTAGGATGTGCTGCAGCCGGATACTCGTGAAAGCCCCGTGACTGAAGTTCTGTTTGCTCCTATGCTACCTTGTGACGTCATAAGTAAACTGAGCGGATTAGCATTGAACATCCATTAATGCCACTTCCCTCACAGGCGACTTGCTTCAAACGGAAAAGTAGTCATAAATCTGTCGCAGTCGCATGACGTATTGCTGCAACGATATATCGTAAACGAATATTAAATGTCAAGCTATGCTTCATCAGGCAATAAAAGTAATATTCATTCCTTGCGATGATATAATTAAATTTTGTCCCCGTGAGTGACTTAAGGCAGGTTTTACTGCTGCTCTAAGTGTAAGGTTATAATTTTTTAGGGGGAGGACTGATATACACGATATATATGACGAAGAAAATTGAATTTAATGAAAAAATTACTGTGAAATAAAAATATTCACATAGCCTACTAACAGCGTTCCAGAAAGTACGTGCAACAATAAGACGTGGTTTAAAAATCAGAAGACCCTGGATTTTTATGTAATATCAAAGTACAAAATATGTACATAAATATGTAACAATAATTGATAAAATATGTACCTAAATATGTTTTATCAAAAGGATATGTAGCTAAATATGTAGTGTCAAAGTCTGTGTAATCTTAATAACAATGGAGTATCCAACCAATTTCAAGAATTCTGCTAGATATTTATTTTATTTGAACATAATCAACATAATTTTAAGGACATAAGTTGTTCAAATTAAAAATTGTATCAAAATTATGAACTCAAAAAAATACAGTAAAATGTACATATTTAAGAAACCAATTTTGTAAACTATTAATTACTTTTCACATCGCAAATTATTGTAGAATAAAGAGCTTTTTGTAAATTTCGAAACAAATTGTAAAATAAAGCGTCTACAGAAAGAACAATCGAATGAAAATATACATAGCTAATCTTGTAATACTTTTGTACAAGGGAACATATTGTGTAACTCGCTACGTACAGGAAAGTAGCTTTCTTGTCCACCGATGTCAAGTTTCTATTTGCTTTGCCTAAACCTAAAAGCGAAACGAAAATATGTAACCAGAAGGGGGGTGGGAGAAACTCCAGCATCTTTCGATAAATAACAGTTCCCGTGTTTCGTTTTTTCTTCTTCTTCTTCAGCCTGTCTTTCGAGCAGTCAATTTTAAGTGACCGTAAGCACTAAAGTTCAAATCACAAACCCTGAGACCTTCTGTAAACAAAACCACCTGCATGCAGAAAGCATTGCAAACTCATAGAAGTAAAATAATCCACACGAAAATCCAGCGTTGTTACAGGATTCATTACGTAAGGTAAAACAATGGCCAATTTGTAGTATGGGATACGCTGCCGCAAATGACCCAATGCTCTTTCTTTTTTTACTTATTGCTTCACCTTTATGGTTAACTCTTTGCACCAGTAATCATTTCCCATAAATTTGGCTTCTTTCTTGCATATTTTACTTGCATTTTTTTTAGACAAAATGATATAACATGGTAATGCATATTTCTAAGGATGATATAGACAGGAGTGTATTTGAAATTTGTTTCTAGATTTTATGTAAATTGTATCTTATGTAAATAAAATATATAATGGGCATAAACAGCCATATGCAATGCTGTAAGTCCACTAAATATATTGATGATGATGATCAAAACAAGACAAAGAAAGTTGGTAAATTTATTGCGGTTGGAAACTTTGACAAGCATCCTAATAACGATTTTTGTTCCGCCAAATATAGTGAACTTCGTAAAATAACTTGGTGACATGACAAGGCAAGATAAGTGTGAACATTTTGTAGTAATATGCATTGTAACTTTCAATGAGCTTAGAGATTTGTGTAGATAATTATATTTTATAACATTGGTTATTTTCTAAAAATAATCATGTGAACAGCAAGGAAGTAGTGCAAATTAGTAATATTGCCTGACTTATCCTTAGAAAAATAACATGCAGAGTTCTATGCGTGCGGGAAAGTCTCCGCGTTCTCCGAGCTTGTTTTCAAAACACCAGCAAGGACAGCCTTTGAAAAGGGGTGAGAAACAGATTCTACTCAATATTTATGTAACGTTCTGTCAGTGGTATCCTGCAGTTTTAAGGGTTATGAAAGAGAGAATGACCGGGAGAGTAACAATGTATGCGGCTGCATATTCGTCTGATGTTTCGAGAGCGGGATCTCACATTCAGAGGCTCTTATATAAAACGAATAGGTGCGGCGAACTATGAGTGTAACAGCAGATGATTGCGGTCATGAATCAGCTGATGCGGAGTGATACATCGAATCGGTGAGACTGTTTGTTTACAGAAGGTCTCAGGGTTGGTGATTTACACTTTAAGCATCTCATTGATAAGAAAATATGACATCACATGAGCTACAAATTTTCTTCATCATGTTTCAGAGATCGAAAACATAGGAAAAAGGATCAAGATAGGAAGAAATTACCGAAATATGTTGTTTTATGTAAAGTAAATAGCAAATATATAAAATATGTAATATCCTGGCAAATATGTAAAAATATGTAACATAAAACTTATGCAAAATCATGTCAGTTACTATATAATTTGTTGACATTTTCCTGTTCAAGGTATGTATCTAGAAAGGAATAGAATACGTAATTACATACAAATCCGAGCTCTAGAAATCAGTTTTCTGAAAGACTGTGGAAGTGCATATATAACAAGATGCTCTACTAAACGAATAGAACCTATAAAGAAGGAAGGCTTACCAGCGTTTTTGTTGTACATACTCTCAAAATTACCCGAGAGAAGATAATGGGAGCAATTGTTATCTGGCTTACGTTGAGGAATTGGGAAGAAGGGAGTGAAAGCCCCCCTAAAAAAGTTTTTAGAAATAATATTTTGGCTATTAATGTATAATTTAATTATTTATTCCCGTAGACCCCTGCTGAGAGGGCACGGAAAACTGTCGTTACATAAACTTTTATCATAAGATTCTGTATTAATTTTCAAACTTCTGAGATTTTTTTGTATGGCCCCATCTCTGACTATGCCGCCGTCCCGCCGATCATTTTTGTATCTAAGCGTCGCCACTTCTCACGATCTACGCAAGGACCAACTGGCTACCCTACACGAGCCTGTTCAGCTTGACAATGTCCTCTTTATCGCATTGACAGGCCCTTTATTCCATGCCTACAACTACTGTCCAAATAATTGTTGAATATATTAATAAAAGGTCATATCTCCTCATCTATCAATGACAGCAGCGAATTTTAGCTATTTTAGTATCTTCATACGCCATATTTACATCCGTATTTATTTGTTTTAAAACCAAAGGAGTATTAATACAAACGGGCGAGAGTGAGTAGCTTGTTACTTTTAAAATAGGAAATAGGAAATGCAACTTCTAAACCAACCGAATAATGGTTGCATCACAGGCAAGAATGCTACAGTTAGAAATGAACTGTCCCATTTCTAACCCCTTTGACTGAACAAGATTACTTCATGTCTGTTACGTAAAAAAACTTTTGTGCGTGCAATGGACTTACTGCCAGGCACAAGGTAACCGTAATGCTCACATTCAAGTCGGAACCAACTAAAGAAAAGCAGGCATTAATCCCTGTCTTGAAACGGTACTGCCAAAACGTCAATGATACGAGAAGGACAAACTAATGCAACAATTGGAAAAGAGAAAAACAGCTTCCAAGATATCGCAATACCTTATTTACAATTTGAGACAAACAAACATGACAAATGGGAAGTGGGAAAAGTAGCTTCTCAATTTTAATGGAATGTTGCTTGCACGTGAGGAAAGGAGATGTGTTTATTGTTTGATGTATCCATGAGGGGGTGCGGTAGTTTCGCGTGTATTCGCAGTGACGTGCGGTGACGTCGACACTTGGGGTAGCAGTCAGTGGCATGCTCAATAGGGGGGGGGGGGTTGGTGTGGGTCACATCCCTCCTCCCTTTAGGACCAGTATTCCTACAAAAAAGAAGAATATCAGTAACAGGAAAATATTGCAAAATTATGAATGAGTAATAGAAAAAAGTACACGTAACTCCCACCCACATTCGAAAATAAATAACTATTTGATTTGACTCTAAGCCAGAGATCCTGGGTTCGAATCTCGGATTGGCCATTTGTATTCTTTGTGTGTGTCCTTTCATCAATTTTGTCGTACCAAAGGTGGCGGAAAAGCGAAGTAAAATAAACCAAATTGAGAAATCAATCAATGATTTGATTTCATTTTTGTTACTTAGCGTCGCTTTTTTGTCACATTTGGTTAATTGCGAAGATGATACGATGAAATTGATGAAGCGACGAGCTCAGGGAACGCCCATGCCCGGGTCGGGGTTCGAACCCGGAACTCCTGGTGTCGTAGTGCGCTGTGATAACCACTCCCGCACGCTTGGTTCATTTGGTGACAGATAACAAAACACAACACACTTTTTTGTAGTTTCTTCAATGATATTCATTTGACTTTTCGAGTTCTGAGATACATTTTTCATTCCAAATTATTTCATTATTCACTGCAACACATAGGACAAGAATGCACATCATCACGGGTTCGAATCCTGGCCTGGATTGTTCATATGAGGTCCATTAAACAATTTCATCATATCATCACTCAATCCTCATTTTCGCGATAACCAAATATGGCAGAAAAGCGAAGTAATATAAACCAAACCAACAACAACATGAACACGCGTTCTCTTGCCCAAATAAATACATCCGTATTTATGACTGTTAGAGACCAAGAGTAGTATATTTAAATAAAACACTACTAAAACGAGAGTCAGAGAGAGCCTGAGCACATATTTGTAATTTAATCATTATATATTTCATATTTGGAAAGGAAAAAAAGAGAAAGAAAGCATAACATTATTTTGTCTGCACATAACACGTTCCCATTTCATAAATAATAAAACTACATCCCATATTATACATACGCACATATTGTACAACGTGTAAAAGGTTGTGTAAATACAGAGAACATAAGTACTGCAGAAAATTTTACCCTGTGTTCTTTATAGGATTTACAAAAAAATATGAGAAACCAATCCCCTATCTGTCCTATAGGAGATAGACTGGGGGACCTGAAAGCCTGGGCTTTCAACCATTGCAGCGGTGGACGTGGGGGCAAGGGATGTAGAGGTAGAAATCTTCCTTTTCCTTGGGCCGGCCGTTTCTACCTGGAAACTGGCCTGGCTGAAGAAGAGCGAGCTAGGGTATCCAGCCTGCTTTGCCCGCGGAGAACACCGATGGACGAGAAGTGCGTGGAAAAGAAGGTGTTGCATATGAGCTGTGGTGGCTTTAACAAGACAATAAATATTGTGATTTGAATATAATTCGAGATGTGAGATTGATTGATCTATCTCTGCTAGACTAGCTACTCCTCAGTGCACGTCACTGTGTATTCGATTATTTATTGTCAGTTTTCTTAACTCTTTAGGAGACTTAGCGACGGTAAGACCGAATGATAATTAGATGAAAGAAAAGAAAACTAATTTCACCCGCTCCCATGTAGCTTCATTCTGCATCGAACAACACTGGGTAGGGGAGAGTCGTCTAAAATGGGGACAACATATTTTGGGCTACCAAAAGCAAAATTATCAATGAAAGAAATGTTTCAAACCTTTTCTTTTCTCACTAGGTCCAAGATTATCAGGAAACAATGTTGTTTGTGTACAAAATACATTCGGGGAGGCAGGAAAAATATTTTTCTGGAAAATATGCAATGTCACCGTTTTGGACAACCGGTTGGGTTGTGCCTTGTAATGATTCCGTTGAAAGTCCCAGAAGTACGCATGTCTATAGATGAGAAATAAGAAATTCCAATGATCAATGAAAATTCCCAGGGGAATGAGGTCGGTTGTAAGTCAGACGGTTAGGACCAGGGTTGTTAAAGGTCCAGGAATTCTTAATAAATTCAATTCCGGTCCAGGAGAGAAAATCATCAGGTGTAAATGGGTTCTAGACCATAAAGAAACTTTTTGTTTCAAGTATATCAATTCGATCCAGGAACCTTTTTTCTGGATCAATTTAAATACGGTCCAGGAACCTTTTTTTCGGCTGAATTTAAATTCGTTCCAGGAGCCTTTTTTCCAATGAAACAATGCGTAACTTGTACCGAATTTAAATTGTGCGAGAAAAAAGTTCCGGTCCTGTAACGGAACCCCAATAAAAACCATTAGAATCAAGGACGTATTTAGGGAGGACGAAGAGGTCCGAACCTCGCCGAAACACCTACTAAGTATTAAAATTAAATAATGAAAGTAATGAAATAATAAAACAACTAAAATTAAATAATGAAAATATACTTCTTGTTTAATCAGCTGAACTAATTGGAAGGTAAGCATTATATTGGGATCATACGACTTTGAATGACAGTACGAAAGAAGATTTATGCAAGATCTGTTATACTACAGTACCTATGCATAAAATATTACCAGGGACTTTACTTTTCGTCAACTGGATCTAACATCCATTTTTGATATTCAATATTCAATTCTTTATCTACTTGACATTAATTTCCTTGCCAGGTAGGTTGTTTTATTTTTTCCGAACTTAGCTGTACGTAAGCTAGATAATGAATACGTGCTGTTACACCACTATCCTTAACCCGTCTTTGTACCTATTCATGTAATAAAAATACATTAATTGATTTGAATATTTTAATACTATTATTATTATTATTTTGAGACACATAGTTCGGATCCCCATCGAAATATATTTCTAGATACGTGATTGATTAGAATGTATGAGTTCCTGGGTCTTTAACAATCCAGGAATTGTAAATAAATTTAATTTAATTCCCGTCCGGGAGAGAAAATCATCAAGTATAAATGAGTTCTAGACCGTAAAGAACCTTTTTATGTTTAAAGCATTTCAATTCGGTCCAGGAACCTATTTTCCGAATTATTTTAAATATGGTTCAGGAAATTTTTTTCCGGATTAATTTAAATATGGTCCAGAAACTTTTTTTTTTCGGATCAATTTAACTAAGGTCCAGGAACTTTTTTCAATGAAACAATACGTAACTTGTACCGAATTTAAATTGTGCAAGAAAAAAGGTTCCGGTCCTGCAGCGGAACCCAATAGAATTTATGGGTTTCTGGACCTTTAACCACCCTGGTTAGGACCTCCACTAGTTACGCCTACAAATACAATCATGGACACTTCTTGGTTGTAACAATACCATTGAAAGCCTATTGATTTTACAACCCAGAAGTGTACGTGACAATACAATTGTTTTCCTCCTTTGATGACATTTTTTGTTCAACACAAATTAATTTCAATATATTAGACCAAGTTATTAAAGTTTTAAGCCGGAAGAATTGTGTATACAGTAAAACCTCGTTAATCCGGACCCCAATGAGCCGGACAGGCAAAAAAAAAGCAGAATGCAAGGTTTTAAATGTGGCTAGAAGTCAACAAGAGAACTTCCCAAAGAAAAGGCAATCAACCAATGATGAAATGCTGTTTCCCGCAAATTTTGTACTGTACTATATAGAGTATTTAGACTATGCCCTTTAAATACACCATAATAAACGTGTTTTGTTGCTATAAACGGAGTTTTAATGCACTTTCTACTGTTCTTTTAGGTTATTTCAGATAATCCGGACTTTCGTTAAACCATAGAATAGCGGTTAAACCGGTCAACTTATCCCCCCCCCATTAGTATGGATTAACAGGTTTTACTGTATATTGCTACTTTTCTTTTTAAAATTAACATTTTAAAAGTTTTGAACTTTTTCTAATGTTTGAATATCATTTCGGATGACAAAATACAAAACATCACAACTACAATTGTCCATGATTTTGTCATAATGGTGAAGAGATCACATGTTTTAACCTAAATTTCCAAGTACAGTAGACTCGCGATTATCCGAGCTAATTGGGACAGAGACTACCTCGGATACGGAAAAACTCGGGATAATACGGAGATAATGTGCTAATAGGTCGTAAATGACAAAACAACACTTAAAACTGTATAGTACTTATTTATTACTAGTACAACATAAATGAGATTACTTTTTCAAAAAGTCTTTCATAGTATTTTGAACACACCTTTTCCGTTTGCCACTCATACTACATTACTGGCTTAGAATAAGCCTATACACAAAATTAACCACAACCGTAACAATCGGATACACCGACAATGTAACGAACATGTGCAGCGCGGACGGTGACTTGACTCCAACTTACTAGTAAATAAACAGGGGGTGCGTTATGAAACGCGATGTTTTCCAACCACTCCCTCGGTTAACCCGGAGCCTCGGTTAATCGCGAGTTTACTGTATTAAAATTGAAAATTTTGAAATGAAAATAGGACATCATACTTGGATTTTCCAAGGCATCAATGAAAATTAAAATAAACTTGCTACTGATAGTTTGTAAATATAAGTTTTCTACTGATTATATCCTACGATTTTCTGTCCTGCAACATGATAATGGTGATGTGACACGTGCACAAACGAAAAGTCCCAATTCTGAGACTAGAGACTAATTTGGAGAATCTCACCAATTGTAACTAATCATAGAAAAGGCACTTGTTCATCTTAACCACAGTATTGTTTCCAGTTAGTCATGTTGCCTGTCAGTGTTCGCGATTGGGTTCCAAAACTAGGGGGCAAGGACAGTTGACTTTCCCTTGGTAGATAAAGTTTAGCATAGTGCGGGGCAAAAGTGGCAGAAAGTAGGGGGGGGGTAACTGCCTTCCCTAATCGTTGCAACTGTTGCCTGTCATAACAAAAAATAACTTATGTTTGGTGTAACTTAGCTATGCACTGGGAGTAGTGGAACTGTCATTTCAAAATATGTTTACCTACTATCAATATCCTTTCAAAACCCAAATTCTCATTCTAGTATATGTAGGAAGATTTACATTAGAATAGTATAAATTCCCAGTCAATAGGTCAACAGACGGATGAGCTTGCCTAGTTTTTGTTTGCAGGGGAAAAAGTTCTGTTGTAGTGGGAAATTGAAACTTTTGTGAAGATGCTCATATATAGCATAAAGCTAGGCATAGATTGCATTTCTCAAGCTCTTCTTGAAAGTTGATATGAAAAGATGCATGGTGCTAAAGTCAAGGATAATTTAACAGTTTGTGTGTACATGCGTAGGCTATGTGAGCACACACTAATTATATTGTGATACAGTAAAAAGGTTAGTTGTTTTAGGTTGGTTCTCTGCAGAAAGAAGCCTTGCAATTATTGTTTGTTAGCTATTACAAGAACTGTTTGTTAGGAAGATACGGCAACAATAAATGACTGATTTTTCAATCTATGCAAATCCATAATTTCAACTTGAAAGATGTCATACCAGATTACTACGCAAACATTGGGACATTATGTAAAAATACAGGGCAGTCAATAATATATATTACTAGGAAATGTTAGCAAATAAAGTGAAACTGACACTTTCAATTAAATAATAATGAATGTTGCAATGAATTCTTGGACAAAATTTAAAAAAAAAAGCCCCGAAACAAACTACATACTGTAATATATTTTTATAATCGTTTCAAGATCCAAAACGTTATGTTCCAAAAGATAAACTAAAAACATTCTACAATTTTGGACTATAATGCTCCAAAATTTTCAAGATCTTCGTGAACACTTAGATATGTTCAGACAATTACAGAGTTCTGTAATTTCCACCACAAACTACATAAAAATTCTAGTACCTACATTATTCAGTGTGCACTGAGAATGCACAATGCAACATTCAAAAAAAAAAAGAACCAAAGGTGAATATCAAAGGACAAACTTCAATAGAAGTAAATAAATGGAGACTTGCTTACAGAATATGTTCAAAAATATGAAAATGTTTAGATAGTTGCACCCACAAGTGATTATTTCTCTTGATTTCTGGGAAGGCGGCAAAGCAAATACTTGAAGCAAGGAACAAAATTCTGGAGTTAACTTTGGTTATTATTATTGTTCCTATTAATAAAAATATTGCATATTTTTATGATTTCTTATTTAACATCGCTTTTTAACTCTATGTCAATTCAGTTAGGTTAATAAAAACTACTCGTACTAATGAGCGGTACTAATATATCTTGAAAAGAAACACTACATATAAGTTAAATACAGGTTAAAGCATCCCATGGCAGGCCATAAAGAACACTACAATTCAATATGAAAATGTTTAGATAGTTGCACCCACAAGTGATTATTTCTCTTGATTTCTAGGAACGTGGCAAAGCAAATACTTGAAGCAAGGAACAATATTCTGGAGTTAACTTTGGTTATTATTATTGTACTGTGAAAAAAAATCATGTTGACCAGTGTTATTAATACGAGGCACATCAAGAAAGTAGTACCCATTTGGTAATACAAAAAAAAAAGAACAAAAAAGTTAGTTTTACTCTGACAGTACATACCTTGAGCTATTTTTCTACATAAGCACCCATGGCACTGAGCCACTTATTGTTGTCACAAACACTTCTGGGTTGTCATTAACCTTCAATGGAATCCAGTGGTGGCTGGTGGTTTGACTTTAAGGGTGTACACTTGAGCCTCGCTTTCAGAGGAATTGTCTTATCACCCCCTTTCAAATACTCGCTCCATTTTTTGTGTACATAATGATGCTAAATGTTTTGACAACCAAAGTTATGAGCACCTTGTACTGAAAACGAGGCTATGGGAGAGTTTTTTTTCATGAAAAATATAAAAAATATTAATGATATATCTCTGAATTTTCAGTTGATCACGAGAAGAGCGATGTTATTGGGTATAGATAATTCAACATTCGATAACCTGACAAAAGCACTAAAAACACAGAAATACCAATCTACAATATTCTTCTAGATTTGCAAAATATTTAGTAAAAACTTTCTCCCTAGCTCTGCTGATAATAGTGAACAAAAATAATTTTTGCATACATCTAACAAGCAGGGGCACCTAACAGGGGGCATTCTCCTTGATTAGAGCCAAATCCCAAGAGTGAATTAAATTTTTTAAGTCCACTTTATGCACTGAAAAGAAAATAGACGACTTACAGTTTAAAGAGGGGTCCGAACCACTATGTGCCTCCACCAGCTGTGTGGCTATTGGTTTTAAAGAGAGTTGGAATTAATTGAAGCTACTGATGAATAAGTATATTGCAAAATCATTTAGCAATTGAAGCTAAGAGATTATTGTTTTGATGTCATTATGTAGATGTTATATAAACACACACCTAGAATAAACATGTTCTTTAACAGCATTAAAGTATTTTTAACTTAAGGCTGTTATTTTTAGTCATTAAAACCGTAAATATACAACATGGTTATGATTTATATTGGAGGAATGTGGAAAGTAGGGGACGTCAAAAATCCATCTCACCCGGGTGAAAATTTTATCTTGAGCCACTCCTACAAACAAGGTAGCCAGTCCAATGACTACATGCAGAAAATCAGTTTTAATCTATCTAGGAGTTGTTTATTTCTAATCACAGACTGATCAAACCAACAAAATCAAGCGAAAAATAAATATTAAAGAAAATGTTAGTACTCACTCAGTCCACATTGTCCTGCTTCATACTTCAGAATCTCTCTTTTCTTTCCACTTTATCGGTCTTATTACTGCAGTCGTTGCACACTTGACTAACTTTCCTCCAAATATTCCACAACATTAAATATTACATCTCTGCTTTTGCAATGTACAGTTTTTCCTTTCATCATGTTCACTTTGCAATGAAACAGCAACGAGCTTTTGAAAGTAACAATTTTGCCATGCAATGGAAAACCTCTGACTGATCCACGTTCCATTTGCGCAGGTGGATAATTCGACCACAAGGACAGTTTATTTTGGCCAAGACTAATAAGCAAACGCAATGCAAGACATTGTTTAAAGCAAGAGTTTCCCATTCAGTTATCCCTCTCCCTCCCTCCTTTCTTGCCCCCCTGTCATGTTCGGAACAGTGTTGGCGAAGATACCATAGAAGTTCACTCCCCTCCCCCCAAAATCCCTCTATTTTGTGTGTTTGCCTCTGCTCCACTGCACGATCTCTAATGGAATGTGATTGTAACACTGCGTTTGGAACGCTAGCAGTGCAAGTTTAGCCCATAATACTGCGAGCTAGAAGAGCGAATCCTCTCTTCTTGCATGTTGCAAACAGTGACAAACTAGCACACTGCAACTTTTGCAAAGCGAAAGTATCTAAGCGGCAGGTGCTGGTAAAGAGAAGCCGATTGAGTGTGGGAAAGTTTGATGTTTTGAAGGAGATAGTGTCCAGTGAGAAAGTTTA
Organism: Lepisma saccharinum; assembly: GCF_977018435.1. NCBI lineage: Eukaryota > Metazoa > Arthropoda > Insecta > Zygentoma > Lepismatidae > Lepisma > Lepisma saccharinum. Next base: position 120,448 of record NW_028143315.1, read on the forward strand.
ATAAAAATTAATTGCATTACAGATTTATTAGGGTGTACATGTGCGAATAAGCAGAAGCCGCTATTGATAAAATCATTACAACCAGAAGTGTCAGACTGTAATGGGAGAAGTTTTTGTATACCCTCGAGGAAAACTAATGCACCTATTTATCACTACTACTTCACCTTTTTGAAGATTAACTACCACCATTATTAAAAATAAAAATGGACCTTTAAGGCACCCACCCAGCATCTTATAAAGTGGGTACCTGCAGGAAACTCTGGGGGGAGGGGGGGTAAAGGCAGCCAGGGGTATGGTGCTGAGCACATCACTCCCACCTTCGGCTGTCAAGAAAATGTGGGGCTCTAACTCCACACCCCCTATACGCCTTCATGGTGTGGTGCAAAGCACATGCGAGCACTTTCACTTTTTTTATATTAGTTTAATACTAGTCAACTTTCATGCAAAACTGTTAAAAAGTTCCCATTTCTACACATGGGAATGAAGTTGGAAATATTTTTTTTTAATTCTAAATTTCAGCAAATAATTTATATCAAGATTTTTCGTACTTCTCAAAACAAGATTAATAAAACTCTTGAAAATGCATATTATACATTTTATTTTTAAATATATTACACATTTTACAATCATAGCACTATTTTAATTACTAGACTTGGATTAACCACCAAGTTGAAACTCTTCCAAAATTATATTGGATTCATAGAACATTTCAAACACTTACGTTCGTGGCTATGGATGAATATTTTAACCGACTTAATATCCTTAGATTGATGATGATGATTCAAAAAGTAATACTGGGTTATTTGTAATATACTTACATCAACTTCCTTCATTCTGCATTGAAAAACAAGCACCACATCCAAGGGTCAGTTTGGAAATGCACATATTTGAACAAAATTGGAGGAAACTAACTGAATTCTTCTATTGTTACTACCCAATAGAATACTTTTCTTGTAAAGATCTAATGTATTGTTCAAAAACTGAACACAACTTTAACTAGCTTATGTACATAATCACCTGTAACCACTTACTTTTGACTGTTTTAATTCTCGTTCAGAAGTGTAGGCTAGAGTATATAAATCATAACACACCCGGATAAAGTTACATTTCTTGGATTCAACGAGAGTATATGTAACTATATACAATTAGTGTATTTACCACAACACATGGCACACACCAAAGTTTCAACTGCAGAATATATAGGTGTTTTATATTAAACTGCAGTGTTAACTTTATATACTTTATTTTACCATTTCATTCGTACACCAACAACAAACATCCTATGAATACATTATGATGAATAACATATCAATGCGAGTTCAAGTACTTTTATACAATATTCACACAATGGAACTTAACATTCTTCAACATTGCAACCAAAGGCGATACTATGGGATACACATCCAAGGCAGTCTACAACATCATCCAAGTTGAAACCTGCTCCGTGAATTCAGAAGACAAAACATTGAATAAAGTGTCGACAATTATGTTTCTGACAATCCAGTGATTCTGCACTGTAGAAGACATGTAATATTGTGATCAAGATGTAATTGTCAAATGCAAACTACCTTCCTTACATTACAGATTAACTGAGCAAACACGAAAACCTTCAGAAATCACAATAAAGGTTCTAAAATCTGATATTAGGTCAATGGGAGAAGATTATATATATTAGTGAACACAGTTAATTGTTGCCTAGTTGTAATACGTACTTTATGACAAAATTCTTGATCTACAAAAGCACAATCTCCAACTTTCCTTTTATTTTTTTTTTATTTTGTTTGTTCACACTTACTGTTACTAAATATTCAATCTCAATGGCTATTACATGTTTAAAGTGCTCCAAAAGTATGTATGCAAGCTAGGTAGACAAATTAACAGATAACATGGCTTTTTTTTCTTTTTTATCTTCCAATTACACCAAAGTTACAGGAAATGGAATGTACAAAGAGATCAACACTCAGGTCATTCTCACAGTGAAATGGTGCCTAGAATCCTACCATCTAACGCATCACAAAATTTACTCTTTATGTAACCATAGTAACAAGTCTTTTATTGACCTACGATCAGCTCTATTTTTTTACACATTCACTCAAATGCCAAGCCCACACTCATTCAAAAAAAAATAAAAAAAATGAAGCTACAACCACAGTACATGACACTCAATGGAATTCGTCTGCAGCAAGTGAAATGTGTCAGCACTGGTTCTACTTGGTTCTCATTCGGGATCATGATTATTCTCTAACAGAAATGTGTTGCCTGAAAGTTTCCACCCACTTAGTGGGCAAACAAAACTGTTATACTAATAATAATGTACACAAAGCTGCTTAATACCTTTTAAAAATATATATATATATTAAGCAAAAACAATTATCAAAACTACAGGAACTCATCAGTTGAAATTTTGATCAGAATACAACATGCTTTGATATGTTCACACAGACATTAAATAATCATAAAACATCACACTCACTTTCAACCAACACACTTCTTGTCTGGAATACAATATTTGGTACATTAACCTGATAATTGTGCTTTTTTTTTTTAACTTCAAACAAATTTTAAAATTTCTGCCAATCTTAACTACTACACTGATGGAAATTAAGTTATCTTCAATATCACCATCAGCATATCTGACAATCTTATTCCTTTTCAATAATGAAGGGACATCTTGTAAAGTGGAAACTGATTCACTCACACTACAGTTTATTTGGTATACAAGTAGATAGCAACAATAAGACCGTATAGACCCAACACTTCAGCAAAGATAAGGATCAAGATCATGCCTACAAAGAGACGTGGTTGTTGGGCTGTGCCTCGAACGCCCGCATCACCAACTATGCCAATGGCAAAACCGGCAGCTAAACCACTCAAACCGACAGCAAGACCTGCTCCAAGATGAATGAATCCTCTGAAATGCAAGAGAAGAATCCATGTAATATCCTAAACAGAACACAAATGTTATACATTAGTGCCTTTCTCTGCTAGTATCTGATATGTTCGAAGCAATTTCCCAATTAGGCTAATCTAGATAACTGATATCTTATTGGTCTTATGGTCCACAAGATTCTTAAGGTGTTTGAGGTATAGAAGGACTATCACAATATTTAATGCTACAAATATTTGCTAGAACGCGTAACCGCTTTCATCAATGAAATAACAGGTGCGGCAGTGAAACGGGCGATTTTGCAACCCTGGAAATAGCAAGTTACGTAAGGAATCAGAAAACGGGAGTGGTGCCACCTGGACAACAAAACTTTGCCATTGACACTGATATCGGTGTTCAGTCGAAATGGTGTCGTGAACCCGTGAACAACGCGGTTTTGCCGTAAGGGCGTGTGACAAAAACTCTGCACGGCGACGTAGCTGTCGTTGGTTTTGTAAACGCCTTTACAGCAAAACTGCGTTGTTCACCGGTTCACGGTGCCATTTTGACTGAACACCGATATCAGTGTCAATGGCAAAGTTTTGTTGTCCAGATGGCACCACTCCCGTTTTCTGATTCCTTACGTAACTTGCTATTTCCAGGGTTGCAAAATCGCCCATTTCACTGCCGCACCTGTTATTAATTATGGCCCTGAATAAGCAATAGATTTGTTGAATAGGAAAGCTTCAAGACCTACTTCAATGGATTTTGTTCCAACTTGTGCAAATGGACAGATGAATAAAAAAAATGTTTTAGAGGATTGATAGGATATTCATATCAGACCAAAAATTTACCTGATATTTAACACTGCAAAGGTGGGGTAGTTTTTACCCATTATTTGTCAAAATTTCTCTGGCTTTATAGCAAGAATGTAATTTTTTAAATATTCTAGTTAACATAATGAAAAATTCTAATTTATTTCACTCAACACATTACAGGAGAGAGGAAATTCAAAATCTAGTGTGATGAAATCAAACAAAAATACACATCTTAGAATCTTCTAATTTCCTTTTCTTTGTAGCTCTGGTGGATGGGCATGACCTTGCCTTGCTAGTAAGTACCTTAAAAGCTGAATGCATGGCATATGGACTGGAATAGGGATTGAAGCAAACTTCAATAACTCATTCACTGCCTTTCTCAGTGGACAAAATGAATAGGGAGAGAGATATACACTTATGAAATTTCTGGACATATGTCCACTGAGCCAATGTTAATTAACATTGGAGTTTGGAAAAGTGTTTTCATTGGTTAATTATTTTAAAAACATGAACTTATCTAAAAATAATGAAACTGGCACATGAGTGCTATTCACTGACTTTGAAAAGCAGGGTTGCTATGGGTTTTTGATTATGAAATTTCCTCAAATTTCCAGTCCAAAAATGAAATTTTTCCAGACATGTTTATCATCACGATTTTTGCTTTTCAATTAAATATATAATCCATTAATTAGTATAAATATTTTTTTTACTTTCATAACCTTTTTTTTTTTTTTTTTTTAGCAAATTTCATTCTACACACAAGAACATGTGAAAATTCGAAGAGTAAAATCTAGAATTACGATCGGCATCAAAATTATTGGGTGCTACAATCACGTGCATCTATCCTTCAGGCTAAGGTAACAGAGGTACATTATTTCACCATATCAGATCTCCACATTATACAAACAGAAAAAGTTCAGAAACCATACACAATTTTTCACTTTCTGGCAGATTTATAGTGTCGTGGAAAATGCTGCTTATTTGCTTACATTTAAGTACACAGCATCTGGAGAAATTTTGTTGCATATAGGAATTCTATAGGAAATGCCAACAAGATTAAGATCTATAAAATAAAAGACTATAACCTCACTTTACCAACCTTTCCGATAATTATGATTATATTGTCAATGTACCTTAGGTATCAATCAGATATTTGGACTGCAAGTTTTATAGTACATATTATAAAAGTGAAAATTTATTACAGTAATTTGAAGGAACCGTAATTTTGCACAAGACTGAGAATCATAAGAACAAAAGAAACAAGTTTCTAAACTGAATCTTTTTTCAAAGTGGAATCACAAAAACCGAATCCAGAAGTGGAAGTGAACTGCTTGTTCATTTTGCAACTCTTTCTCTTGCAGACTAAAATACACTTAAATTACAGACTGCAAATTAAATCTGCAAAATTCCCTGACATTTCCCTGTTTTCTAGACACGTCGCAACCCTGAAAAGGAACATGCTCAAATCAAATCACATTTCTACTGCAAAAAATTAATTCTTATGTGAGGGAGAGAAAATATCAAATCATCTTATCAACTCAAAGACAACTAATAACCTAAGGTAAAGTTGAAATAAGTGAATGTGTATGATAGTCAATGAGTGAGAGGCAAAGGGGAAGTGGTGGCGGGTGCTCCTCTGTCACCGCATCCCCTCACCCTCCTTCAATTTCGAGGGGGTATGCTTCATTTGTGAAGTTTTGAGTTTTTAAAAAATCAGATTTTTTCGGTCTTCGTTTAATTATATCTTCTCTTTCTTTCATATTTTTTTTTATTTGCATCACTGGAATGAGAATACAAATAAAAATTACTTAAAAACCCATGGCGCAACAGCCCATTGAGGGACCGGACCTACTTACTGACTGATTGCCAGCCTCACTCCCACCTGATCTTACTCACTCCCCCAAGGTTGGAGATCAGCCAACAAGTTACGCGGTAACGTGGGGTCAGCATGACGAACCCCCAGTCGTCCTTGAAGGTTTCCACAATCGGGTTATGCTACTCAATCATAGCTCCCCAATTTTGTCACGATGTTGGATGGCCACCGGTCTCATACACGTCAAAAAATCGAAAGAAAAGTTGCTGCTTTCCCCAGGAGACTCGAACCTGCATGAGTGCCAGAGCCCAAACCATTATGCCTTAGACCGCACGGCTAATTTTTGCTGTCAACATGCACCCTTCGCTCACAGTTCATGGAGAGAGAATCTCGCACACATTCATTTGCTCCCTGCAGCGACCATTAGGCTTATCCATGGCTTGGCCTTGTTGGGGATGCCTTTGCCATCTGTTTCAAAAACTTTTGCTGTCAGGCATAAGTTTGGCAATAATACCACAAGAATTTCTCCTCACCATAGCAACAAGACCAAGCTGATTGGTTCAAGGGTTTGACGAAAGAAAAAAAAATAGAATTTCAAGATCGCTTTGATTTTAGTAATGATCTCTTAATAAATGTTACGTCTGTCTTCAACCAAACTTCCAACTGCATTTTTATGTATCTTTTACAATTTCTCCCTAATCCTACTGTGAAGTTACAGATATTGCCTACAATTAACAGCAGCTATGCACATGTCTTAACCCTCAACTGCTGGAACTTTTTTTATGTAGGAGATTTTGAACTTGTATCAACTATTTAGCATAAGAGTTGAAGTTTTCTGGCAGGAGGGAAGAGGTGTCAGGACCGTGCATAAGTGAAATTTTGAATCCAGTACAGTAGAAGAAAATGTAAATTTTACATAAAAATTCTTCAGTGAATCATCGTGGCCTAACAATGATCCAGAGGTAAATAGAAAATTCTGTTGAGAGCCTACAATAACACAATTAGTTCATATTAAAAATAACTTAAATTGTATTATGCAATATTAAAGAACTATTGTATGTATGTATAAATAGCAATCAATGAATATATCCTACAAATGCAACCAGTTTTCCTCATACCAAAGTTTATAAAGTGTCTTACAAAATCTGTTTTTGATTTTGCAAGTGACATACAGTGTATTAACTTTGGTGTAGAATAATCCAAAGCAGCTTTCATACCAGTTACATGCTATGTTCTTTGTGGAAGGAAGACTGCTGCATCTTGGCTACACAGTGGAATGAGAAATACTAGCAATGACTGCATAGAAATTTCAGCGAAAAAACTCAAGTTCACCCAGGAGACTGATTCTTCGCTTCCACGGTTTTAACCTGTGTTGAACTGTCTGTCAGTGCTGTTGCCTTTGAAACAATGGTGCCTAGATTCTCCCAGCGTGAAGCTGTATATAACCTTCCAAGTAAGGCATTTCAAATTAACAGTAGTACATGGTATAGTATTTAAGGTTTTTGAATTGAGTCATGGTTGCTGTGCCTCAAATGCCTCCATCACAAATGATAAAATCTGCAGCTAAACCACTAACAGCAACACATGGCAACAAGTAGTTCCCATTTGATGTTTTATTTGTATATATCCTAATGTTTTAAAAGTTCAAATGGGTCTCCCTAAGGAACAAGCTTTTGACACACAATACTTGTACTGCATTGAAATTTAAGTATACCATCCCTCCATGTGTATAAATAAAAATTTTAAAAATTCACGTTCCAGAGAAATGAAAACGTTTTGAGGTTACATAATTTTGATTTAGAAAACAAGTGTTTCAGTCGAGTAAAAAGAAATTATAGGTAAACATCATGCAAGTTACAAGTCTATGGACTGCACTCTCAAACTCAACAGTGAAATTGATTTTGATTCAGACACTGCAAAAAGTGTGATGTGCTAGAATAAAGACCGAAGAGTATTAATCGCCAAAATTTTGGGGCCACATTCTGTTGATGCCTAAGAGAAATTTCTTGCTTTGGGGTTTATACCGTTGGAGTAAGTGTGAATCCTAAAAGGTGTTTCACATTCTTATTCAATATTTTCATTGTAAAGCAAGGGGTAGGTACATGGAACAAAGTCATTGAACTAAAAACGACCACAAATAAAACTGCTGGAACCATTTCAAGTTATTTTAAGGACTTTATGTTTCATATTGCTTCAAGTTGTGTTAATTGCTGAATATTTGTTTGCCATTCCAGGTCATAATGCAAATGCTGAGAGTACTTTCATAGTGTACTTTTTACACTAGTTCAAGATAATTTCAAAGAGTTTGCGAGTTTCATAAGTATATTTTGACTAAACATGAAATTTTGAGGAAAATTTGCCACAAAACTAATCACGTTCAGGAACAGGTGTATTGATTACAAGTTTGGGAATTTTGTATTTAAGAAATCACTAACAAACACTATTATTTTACTGAAAATGTGTCAATTTTATATTACTTGCTAACATATTCTAGTAATGTGTATTATTTACTACAAATAATCTGTGTCCTACATTTTGATTTACAGTGTAGTAATAATAAGTTTTTTTTGAATTGCAAACACCAATTGTTTTGCCATTATTAGTACATAATCAGCAGTACCAGTAGCCCTAAGGTACAAGCCATTAATGGATATTTACATTAAATTTCATTTCACATAAAACGAAAGGCTTTATCATGATTACTATAAAAAATATAATTGTGATATGTTCCATGGGTACCAATCAGTTCATATACCAATATCCACAGTTTATTAGTTACCACTTAAAAAAAAAAAAGGCTAACGAACTGCATTTGCATCTTTCTATTTTAACATTGAAACTTCTGTATGTTCCTAAACAGATGAAATAACCAAGGTAAATGGTGAAGTTCCCCATGTACACTGTACTGTGCCATTAACATACATGATGGATGTGCCCCATACATTCTAAATCCCAGCCATATTCGGAGGTGATGTGATTAGCATCACTCTCCTACAACCTTTATCCCCAAGGTAACTTACTCACTTGCAGCTTACTGAACCCCCGAGTCACTTCATGCAGGGACAAGAATGGAAAATTAGATCACCCACTCCAGGTCTCCTGCATAGCCGATACTCTACAAACTACGCCACCACATCTCTTGAAATAACTAGTCCTTTCTCAATTACCTTACTGACCAGAGGTGGGTGCTCATAAGGACAGTACAGATGCCCCACTGCCATGTGCAGCCACAAGTGAACATTACACTAATATCTATATATATATTTTCAGGTTGTCTAAATTACAAACACTTCGTTGGTTGCAGATAATTAGTATTTTTTTCCACAAGAATCGTGAAGCTTGCACGCCACTGTGCCACCTACAATGCACTCTCTTTACATGTCTCAGAAAATTCTCTTGACGAGGCAGGTAGGGAAAATAAGTATGGAACTGCAAACTGTTTAGTGGTGCCCAATTTAAACTTCTAGCCTAATCTTTTCCCAGAAAACTGTAAACAATTCAGACTTCTCAGAAGCAAGATGTTAACAAGGCAAAAATGTTCATTTGGTATTCCATAGCTTTATTCATGTATAAGCTTAAAGCAAGAATAAACATTTTAAAGAGAAAAAAATAGTGTCTGTGACTGAAAAAATTACACAATCTTGTTGCTTGCCAAGTGATCACACACATGTACTGTTTTTAGTTTTACGTGTCCAGTGGAAAATACATTTGAATTACAATAATATAGTCTACATCATGTAGATCCATGTTACTGAAAACTACAGAAATGTTGGCAAAATTTTCTGGCAACTTCCCTTCTCAATTTCTTTCCTTCTGTTAGAAAATTCTACAACTAAATCTGCTAGCATTCAATTTCTTCTTAGTGATATCTGTATGACTTAATAAGCAAAAACTTATGAAACATGATATTCAATAAACATTCATATCACAATTTCTCATTACCTTGGCCATTAAATAAATTTAAAATTTGTCATCTAAAGTGACACCATTTGGCAGAATTTGTAACCTATTCCCCCTCCAGTTTTGGTTACCACGAGACATCACTTGTCCCACCTCCGACTATGAAACAATAATGTACATGAACTTTACTGCACATCAAGCCCTAGTTACGACAACTTTAATGATGGTACTATGAATTGGAATTTAGTTTCCATAGTCCTATTTCCTATCCAGGACCTGTACATATCCCCACCCAAATAAGTTACTTTTCATAGACAATGAGCATGTAGGAATAGTCACTGATATTTGGCATATTCAAAGTCAAATATTTCTACTAAAAATGATGCATTACTCACTTATACAAGCTGTAACCTGATGGTTCTTCCAATTGACCAGCTATCAAAACCGCTACTACCAAACCATAAATAGCAATGATACCAGCCATAACTACAGGAATGATGGATTTCATAATCAACTCTGGCCTCATCACCGACATGGCGGCAATGCCAGTTCCTGATTTGGCTGTTCCATATGCTGCACCAAGTGCTGAAAGAAAAGGAAAAAATATGATAAATCCTCAAATTTATTTATAAAAATAAATTAGAATTAATGGTAAATTGTGGTTCTATTATCAAGAGCATTATATGCAAAGGTAAAACAAGAAGTAATTTCATATCAAGCATGTAATTTTGCTTACATACACCATTACACAAGTTTATTTAGATATAAGAACTTCATGAATGGTATAAAAAGCATGCAAGCACATTTCTTGTCATGCAAAACTCACACTAGAATTTTGTTATACACCAGTGGCAAATATGGATTTTGTAAAAGTGTTACCAGCCAATGACCTTCAAAACTGAGCCATTTGATGATCAAGATGTTGCTATTATTACTGCTTGTTGTATACCAGAACAATATATTACAGTTCAGCCACAATAATAGAGAATATTGCACCAGTTGGGTATTATGACTTGTGAAAAGTAAAAAAAAAAAAAAAAAAAATATGATATAATTAAAGAAAAAATTAATCACACACAGTTTAAAGGTGCATAATTTCAATTTGAGGAGAGGTGTTATATTCTGTATTAGCAATTCAAATAGGCTGGCTCTTAACTGAAGGTTCTTTCTGTTATATAACTATGACTAGCAAACTGTTCTCCACTGGGCCAGTGTTATTAATATTTTCCATGACCAAAGTTAAAGCATAAAATTAATTCTTTCTGTTATGAAATCACAGACCAACATATTTTGCTTTGCTTGTCACAGCTGCAATGCAAAATTAATTTCTTAATGTAGTTTATTGCCTATCAGGACACACAAGACCAACTGACACTGATGTCATTCTGATGCAATTACCATCGACATCTAAGAGCTGGCAGAACTTTTTTTATATTTGTGAACTAGTCTCTTCAATGGCATAGCAGTAACATTATCACCTTGCAATCAAGGGGTACTTGGTTTGAGGTGGACAGTTGATTGAATCCCACTATAAACTGTAGGTCCAGTCCCAATTAGCCTATCTGTGCATAAAGTGGACTTCACACTTCTATTGAACATAAAAGCAATACTGTATCTTGACTAGAACAATATATGCCACTACTACAACATTAGTTTTTCTTGTATGTACGCATTGCTTGCATTATAGAATTATTTTCTTGTAGTTTACGGTTATTACCAGGGATGGCGACAGGGGTGGGCACGGGTGGGCAATTGCCCACCCAAAAATGGCTGTGCCCACCCGATTGCCCACCCAATCAAATTCAATAAATATATACACTTGGGAAAATGCGAATGTTTCAATAAATAAGTTTATTATGATGATCACTCCATGTATATTATACTTGTGAATATTATCTATATTACAGACAAGTTCACATATTACCATTCAATAAAGAGCTTTGTTGTCCTTTTCCGAAACACTGATTTAGTGAATAGTTTACGAAAGTTAGAGTAAATAATAGAAGTTGAATGGAATTAATTTAAGCTTTTCTTTCAACTTCCTTAACTTTATCATTGGAAAGCGAAAAGAATTTGCAAAGATTTTGAAACAAAAACTGTGATCTAATGCCCACTCGTATGCTTAAGCAGCCAGTACGCTTAGGAGGCTTTATGAGAGGCGCAAAATTGTGCAGAATATGATCAAGATTAGAACAGGATTATGGGCCTGAGGGCTGCAGCTCCTGCTTTCAAAATGTGCCACATAATGAAAAGAAATAGATACTTGAAATGTGGCAAAAATTTAGAAATATAATTAACTGTCTGCCATAACTTGGTCAAAAAGTTATAACTGAAACTGAGTGTAGAAGGGTTGGAGTGGAGTTGCTTGATGTTTTCAACTCCGGGCTTCCGACCTGGGTATGATTAAGGTAATCTGTTAAACAAATAAAAACCTCTTATTCGCGTTGCTTCCTCCAGCATCACACAAAGTTGTTTAGTTAGGTCTATATTGAAATACTAAGACAGAGATAATTTGATACGCCCCTTTCATCATCACAATTTTATATACCTGTCATCTCATTTCGATATCTTATCAAAATAAAAAAATATAACAATTTTATATTCGTTATACTTGGATTACATTAGATTTGGTGTTTTAAGTCCACTTTATGCACAGTAAGGCTAATCGGGACTGGACCTACACTTTAAAGTGGAGTCCGAACCACTATGTGCCTCCACCAGTTATTGAACGCGGGACCCCTTGATCCCGACGACGCTACCACTGCGCCATCGGGGAGGAACATATTCGTTCTACTAATAAGAAGCAATCACAAAATGAATTAAAATTTTTGGTTGCGTTGGCACTTCAGGCCAATCTGCATCCTTCAAAACTTGATAATGAGTTAGCAACCGTATTTAGAAATCTTCTTACATGAGTTGTTGTTTTAAGTCTACTTTATGCGCAGATAGACTAATCGGAACTGGACCTACACTTTAAAGTGGAGTCCGAACCACTATGTGCCTCCACCAGTTATTGAACGCGGGACCCCTTGATCCCGACGACGCTACCACAGCGCCATCGGGGAGGCCCATATTCGTTCTACTAATAAGAAGCAATCACAAAACGAATTAAAATTTTTGGTTGCGTTGGCACTTCAGGCCAATCTGCATCCTTCAAAACTTGATAATGAGTTAGCAACCGTATTTAGAAATCTTCTTACATGAGTTGTTGTTTTAAGTCTACTTTATGCGCAGATAGACTAATCGGGACTGGACCTACACTTTAAAGTGGAGTCCGAACCACTATGTGCCTCCACCAATTATTGAACGCGGGACCCCTTGATCCCAAGGATCAGGGAAGCAAAAAATATTCTTACAGATTCATTTTGCCTATCAGTTCTGTAGTCATGTGATTTTTCTTGTGGTTAACTTATGTAGAATAGGGACGAAATATTATAACTTTGTGCATCATAACATAATACATAGAATGTTATTTATTTATTTATGACTTTTCGGTGATATTTTGCAAAAATGTCCTTCTTTAGCCTAGGTAAATATAAAGCAGAATAAACTAAGAATTTGATTTATACCCGGGTTCTTGTTTTTCTTTAAATTTTGCTAGTAAGACATTATCCATACTTATGTCAAACGCTGAGCTGTATTGGGTGCTCAGAATGCACACATGATGTAGTGACACCTTTATTCAGGTCAGATTGATATTAGTTATTATGTATTAATTTTAATGTGCGAATTAATTAATGTTTAAACGATGTTTTGCATTTTATTGCAAGAGGTTTTACTATTCATTCTTTTCACTAAGTGGTTTACCACCGTATTATGTGAGGAACTCGATTAGCCATTTAGAAATAACTAAATAACAGTATGCGTGTTAAACAACGTGGCGAACACATTATGTTTGCATTTCTCAGTTCGTCGATTTCATCAACTACGTGAATCTTGCGATTCACGATTATTGGTACTACAAGACACTCGAAACACGATGGGGACATTTTAGAATGAAGAGTCTTGAATTTCAGTCCGCATTTATTGGAAATTCTTTGTCTTGGCCAGTTTGTAAATGCTGTAAATACTTCTTTCAGCCATAGATGTGCGCACGGAGGTGCCAATGGTACCTGGCTACTCAAATTGTCTTCTCAAAAAAAAAAAATAATAATAATAATAATGTTGACCTACCATTAAAATAATATGCGTGGCAAGAAAGTATGGAATTTCGTTTAATTTGAAATGACCAGCTCGATTTCTCTGGTTTTCTCTTTCTCCACAAAACAATGTGTATTTCTTTACTATAGTAATCAGTAATCACGTAGTAAAGAAATTATTTTTTTCTTTATAAATCGCAGAGCCCCTTCACATATCGGCCCCTACTTATTCTTCTCCCGAGGACCGATTTGTTCATTAATGCAACCTTCCAACATCTCCAATAAGACTTTCATGTTCAAAGACTTTCATGAATGCTCTCTTTCCCTTATCTTTCAATGACAAGTGAATCAATTTTCAGATATTGCATGCATCTGAATTCTACGTTTTTATATGATATATAACACATGACCTTAACTATCGAGTGACCAGGTGCAGCAATATATTTTATGAAGTAATGTGCATTATAAAACATGGTAGAACTGAATCTACAGATGTATTTCGTGAGAGTAATTTAGCTGATAGTACCTGTAGAAATATAGTCTTGTATTTATCATTTTAGTTGTTTACTTTCAATTAAAATATCGACACAGTGATAGTGAAATGTGCTAAAGTGATAACAAATACTCATTCTATAATGTTAAAATTTCATGTTTATATACCTAATAGTTTCTGTTACAGGAACATGAAGTTACGACCATAAGGCTAGCCTTGTCCAAATAGGTAACTGAAACTTCCCTTAAGGCATCCCAAATTAAATTAGTCGGCGCACACCTATGCTTACAATATCGCAAGTATAATTATTATTTTGTATTTTGCCAGATAAGACTCCCAAGTTGTTGTTTTCAATTCAGGTGGCAACCTTGCTACGCGTCCCTGGAAATTATATCAGAGCGATCGTTTGGTGAGTTGGGTTGCATACATACAGCTTAGATTTTCAGCGCTCATAGATCAGAAACTAAGCACTTTCGAGGTTACGTGTATGAGGAAAGGTTCCTTGTTTTCTTATATCTACCAGCATCCAACCGTTGTTGAAGTTGTTTTAGGAAACCCTGTATATGTTGGATGGGGGGACATGAGTGCATGTAAAACTCGTATAAGGTCTTATATTTATACTGCCCACCCTAATTTATGAATATACAGCTTCTGCCCACCCGCTGGAAAATTTCTGGCGCCGCCCCTGGTTATTACAAGCATAAGAAAACAGTTTTTCTTTGTGACGTTTCAGGAGAACACACGCTCCTTTCATCAGACATTTATTTTCATTTTGACTAAAGATACAGTTATAACAATGGTTAGTAATTTTTAAACAAAAAGAATCCGTTATATAATGGACGTTGTCAATGTTACATTGTTGTAATATAGCAACTTAACTGTGAAAAAAAAAAAAGCAGTCTGTTGTATTTTTATTTGAGATTTTTTAAATTATGAATCCCAAATATCATCAGGTAATTCAAATTCATCATTGTTTTCACACAGTCTCTTGATGTTTTCTGTTACATTAAATTTCAAAGATGGTGGCTTACTCCATTTGTGAAAAAGAAAACTCCATACTGGATCTACATTACCATTTTCATTATTTAATTTATTCCAGTGTTCTTCTGCAATGAACGAAGCTTCCCAGACATTCAACTCTGTGTTTCCCGTTAATCTTTTTAAAACCCTTCTCTTTTTAATCAAATGTTTCTCTTCGATGATATGAGTTGACAAACCTGTTCTTGGGTTTAGATTTATAATGTCCAAATCGTGTTCGTGCCATCTTATTGCCATTTTCCTTGCTGTTTGTCCCACATAATCCTTTGAACATGAACAACTTATATTATATATTCCTGTGGTTTCCGCATCTGGTAGAGAGTTTCTCATTTTGAATTCATTAAATGTACATTCCAAACTTCTTGGTGATTTAAAAACAATTTTGAAATCAAAACTTCTGAAAATTTTTGCAATTTTATGTGAGAATCCCTTGTGGAATGGAATGCACACAAATTTCTTTTCCACAGATTTTTCATCTTTGTCTGTATTTCTCTTTTCCTTTAGTTTTCTTGCTACTTGTTTTTTGATTTGGTTTATTCTGTTAGTGTGAAAGCCATTTTCTTTTGCTATATTAAAAAGCCTTTCTTCTTCATTTTTGATATCCTCATTATTAGAACATAGTCTTTGTGCTCTCAGGAAAAAATTTAAAAATATGTTATCCATTGTTATACGTGAATGTTCTGAATTGGCATGGATGTATTTTTCACCCGCTAATTTTTTTCTATGGACTGATGTTTGAATTGTTGAGTCAGTTGTCTTAATTTGCAGATCAAGGAAAGAAATTACATTGTTATTCATGGGTTCACAAGTGAATTTTATGCGACGATGTGATTCATTTAACAATTTAAATACGTCCATGATGGTGTTATCATTTTTAGCAATAATTAGCACATCATCTACATATCTGATGTAGAGTTTGATATCCGCACCTATTGCATTAACAATTGGAGATTCTATGTAATGACGGAAAATGCTGGAGATGATTCCGGATACTGGGTTTCCCATTGATAGACCATTACTTTGCTGATAGATTTTGCCATCAAATATAAAGTAATTGTAATTTGCACATACAGTAAACCATCGAACCATTTCCCATGATTCTACTGGGTTAACCTTCATCTCAATAAGCCATCTGTGTAATGCATCTGTGGCACTTTCTATTGGGACACTTGGATATAAATTTTCAACATCAAAACTTGCAATACGATACTCATTATTCCAAACAATATTTTTTAGTTTCTGTTTCACTTCATATGCATTTTTAACACTGAATGGTGTTTGTTGTTTAATTATAGCAAGTCTTTCAACTAAATATTTGGATAGTTT